>NC_068981.1:188566270-188568655 GCF_001194135.2 Octopus bimaculoides
TATATATATATATATATATATATATGTGTGTGTGTATGTGTGTTTGTGTGTCTGTGTTTGTCTCCCCACCATCGCTTGACAACCGATGCTGGTGTGTTTACCTCCCCGTAACTTAGCGGTTCGGCAAAAAGAGACCAATAGAATATGTACTAGGCTTACAAAGAATAAGTCCTGGGGTCGATTTGCTCGACTAAAGGCGGTGCTCCAGCATGGCCGCAGTCAAATGACTGAAACAAGTAAAAGAGTAGGAGAGATTCTTAGCATCTCCTCAGTTCTTACATTTTACTAGCATTCTCAGTTACTTGATAAATCCTTGCTATATTTCTATATTATTCTGTATTATGGAAATTTTTCATTCAACTTGCACAGAAATATATCCCAGATGAAAATTTATAAACAATATATGTTACACAAATGTTTACACTTTCTTCTTTATTGTTCCAATGAAAAAACAATTTTCTTGCCAAAATGTAAAACCGTTGCAAAGTTTGTTTATTTTATAAGTAATGGATGTATGGGTAAGAAAGAAGAGTAGTCTGTTGCAAGAACAAAAGCAGAAGTCCAACAGAGGCTAGTTGGCAATAGAACGAATAAAGTGAAATTTGAGAATGAGTGAAATACAAGTCTGTTATGAGTACAGGTAGAGTTAAAATATTTTGTTGCTTTATACGAAAGGAAAAGCTTATTGGTAGTGATGATATCCATTATATGTTGGTAAGTTAGGAAACACTATGGAATAGAATTAGTTATCGGAGATATAATAACAATAACAAACCCTCGTAAAGAACAAGATTAGAAATGGTAAATTGATCTGGAGTCAGGTTAGTTGAAAAGCATGAAATATAAAAAGAACTACATAAAACAATGAAAGTTTTGTTAGAATACTATCATCTGTGCATACAAATATATGTCTTGGTGAAGTTTTCAGAAACATTAAGAAAGAATAAATCTCAGATAGGTTTTACGCAATATTATTGCAATTATTATTAAGGCGGTGAGTTGGCAGAAATGTTAGCACACCAGGCGAAATGCTTAGTGTTATTTTGTCTGACTTTATGTTCTGAGTTCAAATTCAACCGAGGTTGACTTTACTTTTCATCCATTCAGGCTCGATAAATTAAGTACCAGTTGCATACTGGAGTCGATCTTATCGACTGGCCCCACTCCCCAAAAATTTCGGACCTTGTTCCTAGAGTAGAAAAGAATTGTAGCACACTGGATGCAATGCTCAGCCATAGTTCACCTGTCGCTACATTTTGAGTTCAAATTCCACTGAGGTCGACTTTATCTTTCATCCTTTCAGGGTCGATAAACTAAGTACCAGTTGAGTACTGGGGTCGATGTAATCGACTATCCCCCACCCCCAAATTTCAGGCCTTGTACTTATAGTAAAAAGGATTATTATAATTATTATCATTAAAGCAGTGAGCAGACAGAATCGTTAGCACACAGGACAAAACGCTTAGTTGCATTTAGTCCTTCTTTGTGATCTGAGTTCAAATGCTGCTGAGGTCAACTATGTCTTTCATCCTTTCAGGCTCAATGTAGTAAGTACCAGTCATGTATTGGGATAGATGAAATTAAGTGGTCCCTTTCTCTAAGATTGCCGGCCTTTTGCCTATAGAAGAAAGAATTATCATTATTACTTGAATAATATTTAGTTACACTTTTAAACATTCTGTGTTCAAACTCTGCTGAAGTGGACTTTGTTTTACTTCCTCTGACCTCATTAACATAAATACCAGAGTTGTGTTGGGGGTGGCTCTATTGACTATAACATCTACTACAAATTTGTAGCCTGGAGCCAAAGTTAATGATCATGTTGTTTGGGTAGAAGGAAACGGAAGAACACTTGTCATAAATATCAAACAGCATTTAACTTTGACCATCTTCATTCTGAATTCTATTGAAATTTTTCTCTGTCTGCTTTGTATTCAACTTGCCATGGTCAATAAGATACAATTCATGTGCCGAGAATGATTGAACCAATTACACATCTCACCTACAAATTTGTGGCTTTGCACCAAAACAAGAAATCGTTACAACAAAGCAGTTAAATTACTACAGTAAAAATGGTTACTGGAAATCTAGATATCAATTGCTAGTTTATTGGGAAAAAAAAATTAAATAAAAGGCCAAGTATGTCTTCTGTTTTCACAATAAATCTTTTTGCCTACATTGTGAAATAGCCTTTGACCACACACACACACACACACACACACACACACACACACACACATCATCATCATCATCATTTAACGTCCGCTTTCCATGCTAGCATGGTTTGGACGATTTGACTGGGGACTGGCAAAGCGGATGGCTACACCAGACTCCAATCTGATTTGGCAGAGTTTCTACAACTGGATGCCCTTCCTAATGCCAACC
>NC_068981.1:188569007-188569857 GCF_001194135.2 Octopus bimaculoides
ATACTTCCATATTTTCATTCTTTTAAATTATAGTGAAGGTGATCTTGAGACACAAGTGTGTTGAGGTAACTAGCAAGCATGGCATAGAAATACAAGTAACCATGTTGTTAAAACGTTTATTTTGCAACGATCTGAACCATGTGGTTGCAGGTTCAATTCTATTTTTTAGCACATTGAACAAGTGTTTGCCACAACCTCAGATAAACTAATGCCTTGTGGGTGATATTTAGTAAATAGGTCTGCTTTTATTACACACACACACACACACACACACACACTAGAAAGAGTTATCTGAAAAGAATTTCTTATATGTTAGAAAAAGAACTTGTTTAAAACATCTTTTATCATTTACATGTTTCAGCCATTAGACTGCGGCCAAGCTGGGGCACTTCCTTGAAGAACTTGAACAAATCACCCCAAACTGCTCCAAATATTTATTTTTTTCAAAAGCCTGAAATTTATTTTAACAGTCTCTGAGTTACGGGACAAAGCCAGTTAACAAGCAGTGGCAGGGGACAAACACAGGTGACATAAAGACATGCATGCACACACACACACACATATATGATGGGCTTCTTTCAGTTTCCATCTACCAAACTACTCCTCACAAGGCTTTTGGTTGACTCAAGGCTGTAGTAGAAGACAGTTGCCCATGTTACCATGCAGTGGGACTGAACCTGAAACCATGTGATTGGGAAACAAACTACTTACCATACAACCATACCTGCACCTATATATATATATATATATATATGTATATATATATATATGTATATATATATATATATATATGTATATATATATATATGTATATATATATATATGTATATATATATATATGTATATATAT
>NC_068981.1:188571309-188575843 GCF_001194135.2 Octopus bimaculoides
TATATATATATATATATGTATATATGTATATATATATATATATATGTATATATATATATTCTTGTTGGCACTCCGTCGCTTACGACGTCGAGGGTTCCAGTTGATCCAATCAATGGAACAACCTGCTCGTGAAATTAACATGAAAGTGGCTGAGCACTCCACAGATACGTGTACTCTTAACATAGTTCTCAGGGATATTCAGTGCGACACAATGTGACGAGGCTGGCCCTTTGAATTACAGACACAACAGAAACAGGAAGTAAGGGTGAAAGAAAGTTGTGGTGAAAGAGTACAGCAGGGTTCGCCACCATCCCCTGCCGGAGCCTTGTGGAGCTTTAGGTGTTTTCGCTCAATAAACACTCACAATGCCTGGTCTGGGAATCAAAACCGTGATCCTATGACCGCGGGTCCGCTGCCCTAACCACTGGGCCATTGCGCCTCCATATATATACACACACACACACACACACACACACACACACACACACACACACACACACAAAAGATGATAACAGTGAGAAAACTAATACAACACTGATTCCAAAAGTTGCATGTAGAATTTATTGCCTGTATTCTATAGAGAAATCCTTTGTCACTCTCAACCATTCTTATTAGAGTGAATTAGTGATTGGTTTCTATAGAACCAATCATTAAATCACTGTTTTATATGTGATATAAAATATGCGTGCCAAGGTAACATCTCAAAGAAACACTTTTCTTTTTGATAGATCCTACTAATCTTGTCTATTTTGGGTTGTATATACCTCAGTGCGTTCGAATCGAGAGACATTTTCTCAGTCCTGCTGCTAACAGGAACTTATGTAAAATATGTGATGGATAAACCAAGATCACTGAGACAACCTCAACACTCCACCACCACCACCATCACCATCACCACAAACACCTGAAGATACTTTCCTTTTCTGTCACCTTAACCCTGTCACCTCTATCATGCCAACAGATTATTCTTTATAAATTTCAATTAGACTATAACCTCTTTCCACCAATTTTTCATAACAGATAAAAAAAACAAAAACAATCTTATGATAACCTCTTATTGAGAACCAAATCTCCTTTTCTCTCACCAAACATTTCCCCACACCTTCAAGTGTTTACGTTGCATTTCTCTATTCAGGATTTCCAACAGCATATATATTCGTAACTAATCTCCCACGCCTAATTCCAAATCATGGACCACTTTGACCTCTCCTCCACCAACCTTCTTTACTATATTACCTATAAACTATATATAAAGTCTCCATAGGAGGCAGAAGCTAACTGTCATCTGGATAATCATTTTCGTCATCATCTTATGCTAAACATATATAACACTCAATCATTTTCCAAACCATCCCATCAATTTACTTCAGGGAACCACTCCTTAAACCACATCTATACATCTATGCTTGTGAAATCACTTTAACACCATGGCCTGGCTTTCACCTCAGTTTTACTCTAAGCACTTCTTCACCTGATTGTATTAATGAACATCTCTCGTTCTCATGGTTTACATTGACCTTGCTCTCTTCACTTGGTTTTTTTTCTTCTTCTTCTTTATTTTGGCAATTCTTAGCGTGTCTGTCTGTGCGCATGAAGAGTGTGTGTATGTGTGTGTGTGTGTGAGTGTATGCAGGTAATATCATGGTGGCGGTGGAGATGGGGTGGGTGGGGTCTACCCTGACTATTTTCTCCCAGTCTTCTTCCCCTGCCATATTTCATACGTCATAACTCTTCACCGCTATCACTAACATCTTCTCCACCAAATGCTCTGCATCAGCAGTGACCAGTGCTCTCTCTCTCTCTCTCTCTCTCTTCACTGCACACATAATTTTTTTTCTCACTCCCTCTCCACACACATGCAAATAATTATTCGACTAGTTTCAATCGTTGGACTATGGCCATACTGGGGCATCACCATCAAACGTCTTAGCTGATCAATATCTACTCGTCTGATACACATTTCTTGAATCAATATCTTTCAAATGGCCAAGTTTTACATGTTTTTTTCTTTTCAGCATTGTATTTAGTTTTTATTAAGTGTGTGTTATCTATTTATCTATCTCTCTATCTATCTCTCTATCTATCTATCTATCTATCTATCTATCTATCTATCTGTCTATCTATATATCTATCTATCTGTCTGTCTATCTATCTATCTATCTATCTATCTATCTATCTATCTATCTATCTATCTATCTATCTATATTCAGCTATCTATCAAACTGTTTATCTATCTTTCAACCTATCTATATTTGTACATATCTATCTATCTATCTACCTATCTATCTACTCATTTTTTTTTTGATTCCTTTTGATCGAACTCTCCCCTTTTCCTTCCTACGATCCCTTTTGATCCCCCCCCTTTTTTTTCCCTTCCCCCTCCCAAAAAGAAAAGCTCTACATTGTATTTGTCCCATCTTCGTTGAGCTCTGTGTGGCTAATAAAAGAAATGTATCTATCTACTCACTTGTCTGTCTGTCCGTCTATCTGTTCATCTATCTTGTCTGTCTATCTGTCTGTCCGTCTGTCTGTTCATCTATCTTGTCTGTCTGTCTGTCCGTCTACCTGCCTGCCTGCCTACCTACCTACCTGCCTGCCTACCTACCTACCTGCCTACCTACCTACCTACCTACCTACCTACCTACCTACCTACCTACCTACCTACCTATCTATCCTTCCTTCAAACAATCCACCATTCCACATAATAAACCCATATATAGACACCCACAAACACTCACAGAGACGCATGCATATTTGAGCTTTTGCTCAATTTCTGTATATCAAATTTCAGCCACTCATTATTGAAAAACCCAAAGACTTTAACACAGAAAACTCATTTACGATGAACCATATGGCTCTTCAGAACCAATGTATGAGTGGGTAGACATGTATGTTTATATATATATTTCTTTATTGACGACAGGAGGGCTAAACATAGAGGGGACAAACAAGGGCAGACAAAGGGATTAAGTCGATTACATCAACTCCAGTGTGTAACTGGTACTTATTTAATTGACCCCGAAAGGACGTACCAGTTGAACACTTGGGTCGATGTAATCAATTCATCCCCTCCCCCACAAAAAATTGCTGCCCTTGTGGCAAAATTTGAAACCACGATTATTATTATTATTATTATTATTATTATTATTATTAGGGTTGTAAGCTGGCAGAGTCATTAGTGTACTGGACAAAATGCTTAGCAGGATTTCATGTGTCTTTACATTCTGAGTTCAAATTCAGTTGAGGTCAACTTTGTTTCATATCCTTTTAAAACGATAAACGTCGCCCTTTCAAAGCCTAGCCAGGCTCATGGGCCCGGTTTCCCGGTTTCTATGGCGTATGTGTTCTCCCCAGCTGGATGGGATGCCAGTCCATCTCAGCGTTACTGAAGAAACAAGAAGAAAGAGTGAGAGATAGTTGGGGCGAAAGAGTACAACAGGGGTCGCCACCCACCCACCCCTGCCTCATGGAGCTTAGGTGTTTTCGCTCAATAAACGCTCACAACGCTCAGTCTGGGAATCGAAACCGCGATCCTCCAACCGCGAGTCCGCTGCCCTAACCACTGGGCCATTGCGCCTCTATATTTCATATCCTTTTAGGGCCAATAAATTAAGCACCAGTTGAGCACAAGGCTTGATACAATTGATTATTCTTCTCCCCGCAAATTTCAGCCCTTGTCTCTATAATAGAATGGATCATTATTAACGAAATGCCGAAACTTGAGATATGAAATAAATCACTCTAATAGTGAATTAAAAACTGGATACAGCTATAAATAATAGCATTTAATATATGGGGTTAAAAAAAGAAAGAAGGCGGAAGATGTTATGGTTGCAGCAAATGCAGGTTTATGTTCCATAGGTAGATTTCAACTGGTTTTTCCATCCAAGATTTAAAAAAGTAGCAATCAAAAACTAAGAAAAAAAAAACAACTGTATTAAATTCTATTATTTATAGCTGCATCAGACTGAAATGCACTTTTGAAACGATTTATCTCACATATCAGAATATTTACAGTTTCAGAATATATATACTGTGTGATGGTGTGTGTGTACACTTGGATATATCCATATGTGTCTAAGCATGTGTCTCTGTGTGTGTGTGTGTGAAGGCGCATGGCTTAGCGATTAAGGTGTTGCACTCACAATTGTGAGATCGTGGGTTCGATTCCCAGATCGTTGTTTTTGAGCAAAGCATATCATTCCACGTTGCTCTGTGGACATTTCGGTATCTGACAGTGGCACCTGTACAGGTAACGTCGATCTGATAGAAAGAGTGAGCTTACCTCTTTACTCTTCTACTCTTTTACTTGTTTCAGTCATTTGACTGTAGCCATACTGGAGCACCGCCTTTAGTCGAGAAAATCGACGCCAGGACTTATTCTTTGTAAGCCTAGTACTTATTCTATCAGTCTCTGTTTGCCGAACCGCTATGTTACGGGGACGTAAACACACCAGCATCGGTTGTCAAGCGATGGTGGGGGGACAAACACAGACACACAAACATATACACACACATACATACATATATCTAT
>NC_068981.1:188576035-188577188 GCF_001194135.2 Octopus bimaculoides
ATATATATATATATATACCACGGGCTTCTTCCAGTTTCCGTCTACCAAATCCAGTCACAAGGCTTTGGTCGGCCTGAGGCTATAGTAGAAGACACTTGTCCAATGTGTCATGCAGTGGGACTGAACCCGAAACCATGTGGTTGGTAAGCAAGCTACTTACCACACAGCCACTCCTGCGCCTGTCTACACAAACATTTGATCATTATAAACAAATCCTCTGTGTAATTGTTTGGTAAGAAATTGTCAAACCTTCATACGTCATCTAACGATGGGAGAGTCCATTATATATATATATATATATATGTATATATATATATATATATATATATATATATATAGACAGAGAGAGAGAGAGACGATAAGAAATGGAGCAATTTACATTTCTTATCGTCTCTATATATATTAAACCATGACTTCACCTTTAAATTACCTTCTACCGTATACCTTACAACAAGGGCCATACATACTGAGGTGATACCAGAAGTGCCTAGGGATACATCTATCCCTTAGAAGGTTACATTACCTCAAAAGCACATCCGAGCATGGGGTGTAACCAGGCCACTTATGAGTACCCCTCATTCATTGGACAATAAACTTTGCGTGCGAAGACCTATTGAGGCAAGTGAAATAAAATTAAAATCGTTGACGTGGCCAATGACAGTACCGCCTGATTGACCCTCGTGCCAGTGGAACATTAAAAGCATATCCGGAGCATGATTGTTGCCAGGGCCACGGATTGTCTCCCGTGCCGGTGGCACGTAAAAAGCACCATTCAAGCGCGATCGTTGCCTGCTTAGCTTTACCCGCACATGTGCCGGTAGCACAAGGAAAACAACATCCGAGCGTGGTGGTTACCACTGCCGCCAGACTGGCTCCCATGCAGGTAGCATGTAAAAAACACCTTTTGAGCGTGATCCTTGCCAGAACTACCTGACTGGCCCTCGTGCCAGTGGCACATAAAAGCACCCACTACATTCTTGGAGTGGTTGGCATTAGAAAGGGCATCCAGCTGTAGAAATTTTGCCAGATCAGATTGAGCCTCGTGCAGCCTTCTGGCTCACCAGTCCTCAGTCAAACTGTCCAACCCATGCCAGCATGGAAAGCGTATGTTAAATGACGATGACAATGATGATGATATATATATATATATATA
>NC_068981.1:188577491-188582815 GCF_001194135.2 Octopus bimaculoides
ATATATATATTTACACACATTTCAAAAATGAAAGTACATGTGACTCTTTCTTCCTTTTCTTTTGGACTTCCCTTTGTTTCCTGTTTCTGAACAAGAGCTGTGCTTGAAATGTAAAGCAACTGCTCTTTCTTTCCTTTCTAAGCATGTCCTCAATACTTTGCATGCATCACATCCTTGCATTGTTGTTCTTTTCCTGTTGTCTGTTTCTCTCCATTTTTTAGAATTAACTATACACACACACACAAACAAAATATTTTTGGATTAATGGGTGTATGTTGATTAGTGTGTTGAAGTGTTGAATAGAGCACAGGCACCGTTTGGGCTACCTGGCGTTATCCACAGTCAGGATATATTACCGTTGGAACTCTACAGTGTTAATTGAGATAATAATGATAATAATTTCTCAGGTAACCAGAAAATGGATTTGTTATTAAATAAAGATTGATACCAAATCCATCTTCTGGTTACTTAAGAAATTATCACTATTGTGTGTGTGTGTGTGTGTGTGTGTGAGGATACTGCTAAACCCTTATAACAAAACCTTCACAGAACACATTTGTTTCTGTTTTGCCATATGTTTCTATAGAATAAATTCCCTCCTTATATCCAACCCAGAAAATTAAAAAGGGCACAAATGCTTCATACTTAATCATCTTCACTGTGCTAACTCCTGACCCTTTCATAATTCCCTTGATTCTATCTTATAACTGTGAAGAGCATTTACTTGACTTTCCTTCATTCATGATAAGACATGTTTTTTTCATACTTATATGGGGCAGGTATGGCTGTGTGTTAAGAGGCTTGCTTCCCAAACCACAGGGTTCTAGGTTCAGTCTCTAGCTTGGCTAAACATCTTCTGCTATAGCTTTCAGCCAACCAAAATCTTGTGAGTGGATTTGGTAGATGGTTAATGAAAGAAACCCATCGTGTGTGTGTACGTGAGTGTCTTTCTGTCTGCCTGTTTTTGTCCACCACGACCAGTGTTGGTACGTTTACATCCCCATAGCATAGAGGTTTGACAAAAATAACTGATACAATAAGCATCAAATTTTAAAAAAAAAGTTGGGGAACAGTTCTTGGGCTGATTCATTCAACAAAAATTCTTCAAGGTAGTGCCCCAGCATGACCACGGTCTAATGAGTGAAACAAGCAAAGAAGAGAAAAAGTTATCTGGATTAAAGGAAATGTTTGCCTGCCAGTTACTGGAATATTAGCAAGGCATCTACATTTTTTCCTTCTTTCTTTGTTGTTTTCCCCTAACCCCTATCTTCCACGTTTCCCAAAATTGCTGTCGTTGTTTTATGGTTATTTCCTCTCCTTGTCTTCTCCCTTGTTTTTTTCTACTTCACCTTATTCCAGTTTGGGTTTTTTTTTCATTCTCTTCCCTCTTGCTACTTCAGTCTATTTACTCCACACTTTCAGTAAAATATTTCGGCTCAATCAGACGGAAACACTCGCCTAAAATGTCAACGTTCTCCCCTTCATTACAACAACATAATTTATTCCATATTGCAAAGATTTTGTACTTCGCCAATTCTATTTATATCACGCATTTGTAGTTTCATCTTTTACTGACTGGTGCAAGGGAAATAATTCAAACTCTTTTCAGAGGGGTTTAAACGTTTGTACTGAGACAAACCGATTAAATAAAATCGATGTTTTAGTGATGTTATTGATGTCAATAAATGATTTCTAGAATTCGCCAGAAACATTAATTGGGTTGGAACGCCATATCTTCCGCCTTTTTACCTGAAATGTAATTTTATAAACCCCAGAGAGATGAAATGTTAATTCTAACAAGGCATACATTATATTCCTCATCCTGCTAGAAATAGCAGTTAAATCTCCTTCAAACCACCATCTATCTAAAACTTCATTTTCTTGCTAAAGTTGTCCTTTACTTGAAAAATCATCATCATCATCATCATTATCATCATCGTTTAACGTCCGTTTTCCATGCTGGCATGGGTTGGACGGTTTGACTGAGGTCTGGAGAGCCAGCAGCTGCACCAGGCACCAATCTGATCTGGCAATGTTTCTACAGCTGGATGCCCTTCTTAATGCCAACCACTCCGAGAGTGTAGTGGATGCTTTTCGGAGTGGTTGGCATTAGGAAGGGCATCCAGCTGTAGAAACATTGCCAGATCAGATTGGTGCCTGGTGCAGCCTCCTGACCTGCCAGTCTCCAGTCAAACCGTCCAACCCATGCCAGCATGGAAAACAGACGCTAATCCTTTCTACCACAGGCACAAGGCCTGAAACTTTGGGGAGGAGTCTAGTCGATTACATCAATCCGTAGTATGCAACTGGTACTTATTTCATTAACCCTGAAAAGTTGAAAGGTAAAGTCGACTTCAGCTGAAATTGAACTCAGAACGTAAGGATGGACGAAATACCACTAAGCATTTTACCCAGTGTGCTAACGATTCTACCACCTTAATAATAATAGTAATAATGGTTTCAAATTTTGCCACAAGGGCAGCAATTTTGTGGGAGGGAATGAGTCGAGTACATTGACCCCCAGTGTTCAACTGTTACTTATTTTATTGACCCTGAAAGGATGAAAAGCAAAGTCAACCTCGGCAGAATTTGAACTCAGAACATAGCAGCAGACGAAATACCGCCATGCATTTTGCTCGGCTTGCTAACCATTCTGCCAGCTTGTCGCCTTATTAATAATAATAATAATAACAATAAAAGTAATAAAGCACAAGAATCTCTTTGATTATGGTCTGCTAAATCAGGGCTGGTCTCAAACGAAAACTAAAACCAACCCACATTTTCTTTCCAATTAATCACTTTAACACAGAAATAATTATAAAAAGCAACTAAAAAAAAAATGATTTTTTTTTTTTTTTACAATGGCTATTAATTATTTGACCATCATACATCTATATTTTATATAACTGTAAACATCTTATACTGTGTACCTTAATAAGGATTACTGTATTGGCAAAGCTTTTCCTCCACCTCATCACCGTCGTCATCATCATCATCATCGTAGCCTTAACGTCCACTTTTCATGTTTGCATGAGTCAGGTGGAGTTTATTGAAGCAGTCAGATGCCCTACTTGCCACCAACCCTCACTTGTTTCCAAACAAGGCAATTACTCACTCATGGCCAGAAAATGATTTCACAGAATATTGGAAATGAACAGTGCTACTTGTATGACAGTGACACTCATTTACAGCAATTACATACTGTCAAGACAAGGACCCATATGCACACACATACACACACACACACACACACATACACACACACACACACACACATACACACACACAGTTTTATGATGAGTTTCTTTTAATTTCCATCTACCAAATCCATCCATAAGGCTTTGGTCAGCCTGGGGCTATAGTGAAAGACATCTGCCCAAGGTGCCATGCAGTAGGACTGAACCTGGAATCATGTAGTTGGGAAGCAACTTTCTAAAGGGGAAATCAACTCCAATACAAATATACGAAAGCTAACTTGATTTGAGAGAACATAACTTCAAATCTCTTCGGTGGTGGTCTTAATTTATCCCACAATTTGTAAAAAAATCAGAACAAATACCACAAGGCATTCTAAAGCTCTAATATGTTATGCATATATGAAAAAAAAATGATAATAATCCTTTCTACTATAAGCACAAGGCCTGAAATTTGTGGAAGTGGGGTAGTTGATTACATTGGTCCCAGTACTCAGCTAGTACTTATTTATTGACCGCAAAAGGATGAAAGTTATAACAACAACAACGGGAGCCACTATATGATATTCTATTGGTTTGGTTTGTCAATATGTATCATAAAAATATATGAAAGCGTTACTATAATCTTTATACGTTGAAAAGTTCACAGAAGGAGAAAGAACCAAAGTGAAAGCGAAAACTTACATAACTCGTAGCAGAGTAGTCTCCCTTCTTTCATTTACTTTGCAATCTGGATGAAATTCTTAGCGGTAATTCGCCCATCGCTACGTTCTAAGTTCAAATTTCCCCAAAGTTGACTTTGCCTTTCATCCTTTTGGGGTTGATTGAATATGTACCAGTTACGTACTGGTGTCGATATATTCGACTTAATCCCTTCCCCCAAATTTGAAGCCGTGTGCTTCCAGTAGAAAGGACTATTATTATCATAATTGAGTGAGAGAGCAGTGCATGCCATCAAAATGACGCTGGGGTAAAATATATGAAGCCCTGTATACCCTTTATGACTACCCATCTGATAAGGGTACATCAGGCACATGCATCATAACCATACGTGTGCGACATGGTAATCTCATATCAAGATAAATAGTGCATGACCTTTCAGGTGGAGTCCAGTTAGAATTTTTTCGTGTTGAGTAGCCAATCTCACTCAAAAGGTCCCTGAATAAGGGTTGTTTAAGGATATTGAATGAAACACCCATGTTTCCAGAGGTGAATTATCCAATCCCCGAAGAATTCCTCTCAACACATGGCTATGATGCTCCCCCACTACTTCTGCTCATGACCAGAGATGCACATATCGTCAGCCACCAAGGGACATGCTCAACTGGTTAAGGTCAAGCAACTGACAAGCAAATCTGTGGCTACAGCAAATATTGAGCAGAATATTTGCTGTAGCCCATCTTTTATACCAAGACAAAACAACGTACATGATAACACTTACAATCAGTTAAAATCAGATGCCATGAGAGCCACTGCTGGGTACTGCATCTGGGCATTTATTATTATTATCATCATCATCATCATCATCATCATCATATTGTCTTTTCACATCTTCTAACACTGGAGAGGTTCTACGGTGTCAGCTGTTCACTACCAGTGAACTAAGGTAACACCCCTTGTTCTTCGAGCACCATTCTGAGTATTCATGCAGTTCCAAGCAGTGCTGTTTTCGACAAGTGCTCTACCCTTATTGCAGCCCCTATTTGTTCCATGTACTTCTCAATTAATAATAATGATAATTATTATTATTAATAAATTTATTCTTTAGCATTTCAAGATATTTTTATGTAATTTTGGTAAATATGTCTGTTAAAATAAAATGCTATTTTCATTTTGGCCCAAATTAGATGACAATTTACTCACCGCACCCTGTATATAAATGTGTGTGTATATATATATATATATATATATATATATATATAAATGTGTATATGTGTATGTACACACACAGATATTGATATTTCTATATGTGTACATATTTATTATTTATAGCTCTATATGTATGTATATATATATACATATATATATATATATGTATATATATATATATGTATATATGAATGCATGAATGCATGTATATATTAATATACATATAAATATATATGTATACATATAGTTATATACATGCGG
>NC_068981.1:188583371-188588470 GCF_001194135.2 Octopus bimaculoides
CCCCCCCCCTCTCTCTCTCTCTCTCTCTCTCTCTCAATTCACACAAATTGCTGCATTCACCTGTTTTTCAACCCTGTAAACATTTCTAATATAGATTCTAATATTGTCCTATGAAGAAATGGGAAACTCTGGATTTTTGAAAAAAGAAATGATTGAGCATCTGGGGCCAAAATAAACAGAAATACAATCTCCACAGGAAATTTATAGCATCTTTTATCTTTATCTTTTATCTTTTATCTTTTATCTTTTATCTTTTTCTTTTATCTTTTATCTTTTATCTTTTATCTTTTATCTTTTATCTTTTATCTTTAGCTTTTACTTGTTTCAGGCATTTGACTGTGGCCATGCTGGGGCACCACCTTGAACAATTTTTTGTCAAATGAATCAACTCGAGCTCTTTTTTTCCTTTTCAAGCCTGGTACTTATTGTATCAGTCTCTTTTGCTGAACCACCAAGTTAGGGGGGACATAAACACACCAACACCGGTTATCAAGTGATGATAGTGGACACACACACACACACACACATATATATATATATATATATATATATATACACACATACACACAACAAGCTTCTTTCAGTTTCCATCTACCAAATCCACCCACAAGGCTTTGGTTGGCCTTAACTTATAGTGGATGACACTTTCCCAAGGTGCCACACAGTGGTTCTGAACCCAGAGCCATGTGGTTGGCAAGCAAGCTTCTTACCACACAGCCATTTCCGTGCCATCAAAGACAATTGTTCTATTTTCTGTTATTTGTGTGAAAAGTGTTGGCCAGACCTTTGAGTTTATCAATGACAGTGTCTAAGGTGGCATGTACTTTTGCCAAGTACAGTATTTTCAGCAACCATCACTAGGAAATACAATTGACTGCTTTCCTATAATCGATGTCTCCTGTCACAAGGTTTCCTCATTGTTTTCCTAGATATTGTTTTTCTTCATCTTCCTGAATACAATATGAACATTATCAATACTTTCTCATTGTATTATTTATTTCTTTTGTTCCAAAACAAATTTTTTCTCTCAGTGTTTTACTTTATGTTCCAAAATAATTAATCTTCTCTCAGATATCTCCCCACATTTTTTTTGTCATTTTTTTCCCCCACAAAATGTTTGTAAACTTAAAACCCACTGTATTTTATGATCGCTGTTAACTGTTCACTTGTGAAGCAGAGGCTGTTGATGTTTTCTTCCAGTGGGATAGTTGTCGTTGTTGTTGTTGTTGGCACTCCATCGCTTACGACGTCAAGGGTTCCAGTCGATCCGATCAACGGAACAGCCTGCTCGTGAAATTAACATGCAAGTATGCCCTTAAGGTAGTTCTCGGGGATATTCAGCGTGACACAGTGTGACAAGGCTGACCCTTTGAATTACAGGCACAACAGAAACAAGAAGAAAGAGTGAGAGAAAGTTGTGGTGAAAGAGTACAGCAGGGTTCGCCACCATCCCCTGCCGGAGCCTTGTGGAGCTTTAGGTGTTTTCACTCAATAAACACTCACAGCGCCCGGTCTAGGAATCGAAACCGCGATCCTATGACCACAAGTTCGCTGCCCTAACCACTGGGCCATTGCACCTCCACAGTGGGATAGTAGCTGTATAGCGAAGACATCAATAACAATTAACAAGTGTGAGGTTGGTTTCTTTCCTCCCCGATCATCATCAAAATTATTATTTACTTAAGCACTTTGTGCCTTATAAAGCATAGGTCATCCATGACTTTTCTCCAGACTTCTTGACCCTGGGCTGTCTTCCTTTCCCAGGCTTTGTTGATGTTTGAAGTATCGTCTATGCTTTTGTAACTTTGATTTTGTTTAGGTTAGGCTGAATCGGTAACATGAAGTGATGTGCCATACACAAGGACACAGTGTGGTTCCCTCATCTGTCAATTGAATGTATGACCTTATGACTATCAGCCCAACACCACAACAAGCTCACCCTACCACAACACACACACATTTACAGACACATATGCCTTGCCATGGGCCTTCAGATTCTAATGCAGATGGAATTTTTAGACTTACACAACCTATACAAACCTGTTTTCATTTCAGGGAAGAGGTGGCCCATATCAGTCTAGCCTCTCTCCTTTGACCTGCCCAATATGGGAAACCCTCCCAGGAGCTTTGCACTCCACTGGCACAGCTCTTAGGGTCATTGAGACATACAAGCCACTACATCACAGCATGGACAGGTCTTCACGATGGTTTATTCAGCCTGTTCTTTAATGATGGTGACGGCAGTGAAGCTTCCAATAACACAAAGGAAACTACATTTCTTATTTCTTTATTGCCCACAAGGGGCTAAACATAGAGGGGACAAACAAGGATTAAGTCGATTACATTGACCCCAGTGCATAACTGGTACTTAATTTATCAACCCCGAAAGGATGAAAGGCAAAGTCAATCTTGGCAGAATTTGAGCTCAGAACATAATGGCAGACGAAATACCGCTACCATTTCACCCGGCATGCTAACGTTTCTGCCAGCTCACTGCCTTTAAAGGAAGCACAAAGGAAACTACATTTCTATTGCTTTTTTTAATTTTGACCCTTTAGCATTTAAACTGACCATATCTAATCCAAATACTCTACTTGTTTTATGTTCAAATCAGCCAGGTCTTGCCTATCATACCTAACCTGCAAATATAAAATAGACAAACACATCATCAAAATCTTGAAGCATAATTAATTCAAAGCCATTTGAATAAATAAGCATTAGATTAATCAATGTAATCTGAATGCTAAAGGGTTTAAATTTCTGTTACTAGCTGTTAAGCACAACCTCTGGCAGAAGTGTTTCCATTTTTCAGTGATGGGGTGGGATTTGAAGTCAGAATGCACAGAGTCAAAACAGATGCCACAAGACATCATATCCGACATTCTAACAAGTTGATCTTACTGGACTGGTGCATTTATATTTTTATTGAACCCTGATTTGATGTTAAACAAAGTTGACCTCAGCAGGATTTGAACTCAGGTGGGACAAATATTGTGAGACATTATTTTGTCTGGCACTCTAACTGATCTGCCAGTTTACCTAATTGTTATTTAATGATAGCTTAGAGAAACTGGGACACTTGTTTTTGAGCTGGTTTTAAAATGCTTTTAATCTCTCTCTCTCTCTCTCGCACTGGTGCCACATAAAAGGCACCTGTGTTGGTGCCACGTAAAAAGCACCCAGTATACTCTGTAAAGAGTCTAACCTTAAGAAGGGCCTCCAGCCATAGAAATTATGCCAGAACAGACAACTGGTGCCTGATGCAGTTCTCTGGCTTTCCAGCTCCTGTCAACCCATCCAATCTAAGCAAGCATGGTAACTGGATGTTAACTGATGAGGATGATGATGATGATGATATATATGAGATGAGATGGTGCATGCATGCATTTATATAAGTGTTTTACTAGCCATCACTGAAAACATGTGGTTTATTACATTTTATAACAAATATAATCTTTTATTTTATTATGTAATCTGTAAAAACTAAATGGAGTGTTTGTTTGTTTTTTTTACTGATGATTCTTTGTTTTGTGTTACTTTCAGCTGCACAAGTGCCAGGCGAAGAACTTGAACAAACAAAATATTTTGAAGGTAAATCTTGATAAAATATTCCTTATACATTCAGTCATGATGTGAAAGTGTTTCCTTTTCCTTATGTTGCAGGTAAGATTTTTATGAGGTCATAAAATTAATGTCTTTCAAAAACAAATTTTCTCCTGTTCATTTTACAGATATTTGAATCACTCCAATAACTGCAAAAAAAAAAAAAAAGAACAAAAAAAGAAACAATCTAATATTATTTTCGATGCAGTAAGACTGATTGTGAATATATCTTTTTTTTTAATCCCAAGATCCATATAAAACACATTTCAGGATGTATGACTGTAGGACCACTAATATTCTTTTCTACTTTAGGCACAAGGTCCAAAATTTTGGTGAGGAGGGGGCCAGTCGATTAGATCGACCCCAGTACACAACTGGTACTTAATTTATCAACTCCGAAAGAATGAAAGGCAAAGTCGACCTCAGTGGAATTTGAACTCAGTACATAAAGACAGACGAAATACCACTAAGCATTTCGCCTGGCATGCTAACATTTCTGCCAGCACATTGTCTTTAGAACCCCTAATATTAGACAGGTTATTAAGGCAGGGAGCTGGCAGAATCATTAGCATGCCAGACAAAATGCTTAGCAGCCTTTCGTCTGTCTTTACATTCTGAGTTCAAATTCCGCCGAGGTCGACTTTGCCTTTCATCCTTTCGGGGTCGATAAATTAAGTACCAGTTATGCACTAGGGTCAGTGTACTTGACTTAACCCCTCTCCCAAAATTGCTGGCCTTGTCCCAAAATTTGAAATCAATATTAGAGAGGTCACTGAGTATACACAGGACTTTCTTCCTAATTGTCTCCATTCATAATTATGATATTATTACATGGGCTTCGTTTCTTTAATGGGAATATTATGTTACTGTCTGTGAGTAGCGATAAAACAAAGACCATAACTTTTAGGTAACATGATATCATGATTGTATAGCATTTGTGATAATGTAGCAATGATGAAGATAAGAATCATAAATATAAAGTAATTTTGTATTGTTAAATGAAATGATGCTGAAAATGTTGCAGAAACTATCAATTACACTTGGTAATATTTTTATATATTCTCTTAAAAAGAGTGAACAACGCATACATGTATGCATGCACATACACAAACACATATATATGTATCTATGTATGCTGTTATATGAATTATATATATATGGAGCAAATCAATTCAGATGAGATGCAGTTTGGGTTCGTGCCAGGTAAAAGCACCACTGATGCCATATTTCTAGTGAGACAGCTACAGGAGAAATATCTAGCCAAGGATAAACCTCTGTACCTGGCCTTCGTTGACATGGAGAAAGCCTTTGACAGGGCCTCCCGATCCCATTTCTGGTGGTCAATGAGGAAACTTGGGATAGAAGAATGGTTAGTGAGAGCTGTGCGAGCCATGTACAGAGATGCTGTCAGTAAGGTGAAGGTTGGAAATGAGTACAGTAATGAATTCCGGGTAGAGGTAGGGGTCCACCAAGGTTCCGTCCTCAGCCCCCTCCTA
>NC_068981.1:188589520-188595344 GCF_001194135.2 Octopus bimaculoides
TGTACCATCCTGAGCGTGACCGTTGCCAGTACCGCCTGACTGGCCTTGTAGGGTTTTCGAGCGAGATCGTTCCCAGTGCCCCTGGACTGGCTCTTGTGCGGGTGGCACATAAAAGACACCATTTCGAGTGTGGCCGTTTTCGTGCGGGTGACACATAAAAACACCCACTACACTCTCTGAGTGGTTGGCGTTAGGAAGGGCATCCAGCTGTAGAAACTCTGCCAAATTAGATTGGAGCTTGGTGTCGCCATCCGGTTGCACCAGTCCTCAGTCAAATCGTCCAACCCATACTAGCATGGAAAGCGGACGTTAAACGATGATGATGATGATGATGATGATGATATATATATATATACACATATATATGTATGTATGTATGAGCAGGTATGCTGATATGTCTGTGTGTATTTGTATTAATGTGATTATATGTGCGTAAGTGTGTATGTATATATATATATACATATATATATTAAGGGCATTACTATACATAAATACCTCACGCTAGGAGGGACTCTAAAAGTCAAACTACCATAATAAACACATTTTACCGAACGCGAGGATATGTGTGTGTGTGTGTGTGTGTGTGTGTGTGTGTGTGTGTGTGTGTGTATAATTGTGTATGAGTAATTAGAGTGTTAGATAGACTGCCTTCCAGTATTCATTCTGGCCCTCTGTGGTCTGAGTTCAAATGTTACCAGTGCCACCTTTAATATTTATTCATGCAAAGTTCACAAATGAACAACCAAGCCTTACCTGGGGATGATACACTTCATATTCTTTGTGTCTGTCTGGATATGGTCACTTCTAGAAAGAAATTGGATATGATCACTCCTGGAAAGGGTTGGAATCTATTGAGTTTTAAAATGCCAGCTGTATTAGGAGTTGAAGACCCATGGCAAAGCATACATATGTGTGTGTGTATGTGTGTGTGTGTACATGTGCTAATAGTAGTTTGGGTGATGGTCTGACAATCGTAAGGTCATACATTCGATTCTCAGATGAGGGTACCACATTATGCCCTTCTGTAGGACACATCATATTACTGATTCAGCTGAAAATGAGTACCATTGACAACTGCTTCAGTGTCGATCCTGTAATGGACTGGCGTCCCATTCAGTGAAGAATCTCATACTCTCTTTCTTCTAAGTTCTCCTAAACCAGTAGCCTAGATACAGACTAATTTTTTTCTTATATATATATATATATATATATATTAGCACGGTCAGCAAAAAGCTTAGCAGTATTTTGTCTGCCATTATGTTCTGGGTTCAAATTCTACCAAGGTCAACTTTGCCTTTCATCCTTTTGGAGTTGTTAAATTAAGTACCAGTTATGCCCTGAGGTTGATGTAATCGACTTAATCCCTTACCCCAAACTCGTGGCCTTGTGATTCCAGTAGAAAGAATTAATTACTATCTTCTATATTTTGGATGAGGAGCTAATGGTAAGGAGGGTGATAAAGGCAGAAGTGGCAGGCAGCAGGACCAGGGGCAGACCTCGGTTTATGTGGATGGATGGAGTGAGGAAAGCTTTGGTGGTTAGAGGTGTTGGAGAGGCCAGAGAGTTTATTAATGATAGAAAAGCT
Organism: Octopus bimaculoides; assembly: GCF_001194135.2. Classification (NCBI taxonomy): domain Eukaryota; kingdom Metazoa; phylum Mollusca; class Cephalopoda; order Octopoda; family Octopodidae; genus Octopus; species Octopus bimaculoides. Next base: position 188,591,106 of record NC_068981.1, read on the forward strand.
TGGAGAGTGTTTGTGGATGGATGAGTGAACTGATGTTGCTCAAAGGGGTACGGAACCAGTATGATGCAGCGGGGGTAAATCAACATATGCTGTCGGGCCCTGCTGCTGATATTGGGGGTTTGTGTTCTATGCCATAACCCGAGCAAAAGAAAGGGCTCACCGCTTTGTGCTGGGAAATCAATGGAATGCCTGATGTGTGCCTTGTGGTGGTTACACCCTCCTATGGGGAATAGGCCTTGGTAGATTGGATCCAATATTTTATATATTTTTAAAGGATTGCAGAATCATTAGCATGCTGTACGAAATGCTTCACTGCATGTCTTGCAGCTCTAGGTTCTCAGTTCAAATCCTACAGAGGATGGGTTTGTCTTTCATCCTTTCAGAATCCATAAAATAAATATTAGTTGAATATGATCGACTTGACCCTATTGATTTTAGACATCACACCAGGGAAAACTAGGGTTACCCACTAAAAATTTAACTGTGGCTGTGTGATAAGTAGCTTGCTTACCAACCACATGGTTCCGGGTTCAGTTCCACTGCGTAGCACCTTGGGCAAGTGTCTTCTACTATATCCTCGGGCCGACCAAAGCCTTGTGAGTGGATTTGGTAGACAGAAACTGAAAGAAGTCCGTCGTATATATATATATATATATATAATATATATATGTATGTGTGTGTCTGTGTTTGTCCCCCCACCATCGCTTGACAACCGGTGCTGGTGTGTTTACGTCCCCGTAACTTAGCAGTTCGGCAAAAAGAGACCGATACAATAAGTACTAGGCTTACAAAGAATAAGTCATGGGGTCAATTTTCTCGACTAAAGGCGGTGCTCCAGCATGGCCGCACTCAAATGACTGAAACAAGTAAAAGAGGAAAGAGAGAGTAACTTAATTCTTATTAATTATATTGTTATTTTTGGAAATGGTCTTTTTTCCGCTATTATTATTATAATTGTCGATGATAGATGTAAAGCATCATAACGCAATTTAAGAAATATAAAAAAAACATATTAACTGAAAGCCGGTTTAAACATTAAAAGTGCATTCGTTTGCAGACAATTTTCCTCTATTTATAAAGAAATGCTTAAAATAATCGTCAACCAGGCTGACACAGTGCAAGGGGAATAACTAGGAAAGTTTGTGGAAGAGTAATTCACCTGAATCCGTATCGAACACGATTTGACAAAGATTTTCTGAAAATTACCGTTAAAATAAAATTTGCGTTTTAATTAATATAACTAATTACCATTAAAGCTGTACAGCAGGAAATTTAACTTTTTTTCCATAAAATCAAACATATGTAAAGGTATAAAATTAATGAAAATGATTTTAAATCCGTTAGTGATATAATAACGACTTTCTGTTGAGATTGTTAATAAAAAAAGTAATTGTGACACTATAAATGTATTTCCTGTTAGTTTTCTTTGTAAAATTATATTTTCTAGTTATTTGCAATCTGAAGTTGTTAGAATTTCTATAATTAACTTAACTTCGTCGTTTTTACTCTTCGTTTATTTACTTATTTTTTTGCTTTTTGCTTATTTTGCACTTATTTTTCAAAGATTTGTGTTTATAAAGTGACTAATTTCGTTTTTTTTTTTTTAAGATAATTTTTCAGATTATTGGGAAAAAAAAAGCTATGAAGTATTCTTTAAGTTTGCTTATTTATTTAACCGATACTTTGTTTTCTTTTATAGAATACATTTGATTATTATTTTTAATTCTTATGTCCATATTCAGTGGATTAAATAATAATAATAATAATAATGAAATTATTGTGTACTACAGCTCATCAAAGGTACAATGTACAGTACATAGACTTATGTACAAAAGTCAGGAAAGTGAGCAATGTATGAGTCATAATATACATGTGTGCATGCATATAGAGAGGCAGGGTTATCAGGTGTAGTGTTGGCGAATTTCAGGAAGCATGGGAGGTTTTAAAGGATGCAATGTCTCCACAACTAACAACTGATGCAGGTAGTTTGTTCCATGCTTCAGCAACTCTGAGTGTGAAAAAATGTTTCTAAAATCCATGAGAACTGTGCTGTTTTCTGACTTTGCGAGCATGCCCACGTATGTTAGAAATGTGGAGCTCAAAAAGGTTAATAATTTTGTGAGTGTTTACTAAGTCAGTTGCAAGATATCAGAGCTTCAATATATCTATGCCCAGGGAAGCAAGGCGTTCAGAATATGGTAGATGCCTGATGGAGGGTATTAACTTGGTTGCACATCTCTGAACAGTTTTGAGAAGGTCAATATTCCTGTTCTCTGTGACTTTTTTTTTTTATATACAAACGTTAATCAATGAATTAAGTCATGCAATCTATTTCCAATTCTGTCTTAAATTGATTTTTTCTTCTTCAATCAGAGGGTATACCTATTTTCTATGTGATTTGTACTGAAACATTCAAGAAATTGTATTCCCTATTTTAGAGTCTCTGTACCCCAAAGTTTTTTTCATTCAGGAAAAAAAATATATAACTAAAATAAAATTTTAAAATTTTTATTGAAGCGATAGTAGCAAAATAGAAATGAATTCTGAATTAGTGACTCTAAGTTAGGATGAAATGAGAAATTGTCAGAGTTTGATAATGCTTTAAAGCACATTATAGAAATCATCATCATCATCATCATCATCATCATCATCATCATCATCATCATCATCATCATCATCATTTAACGTCCGCTTTCCATGCTAGCATGGGTTGGACGATTTGACTGAGGACTGGTGAAACCGGATGGCAACACCAGGCTCCAATCTAAATTTGGCAGAGTTTCTACAGCTGGATGCCCTTCCTAACGCCAACCACTCAGAGAGAAATAAAAGATAAAATTACAGGTGTGGATAATTGTTGTCTGTTCCTTCTCAAGCCATGCATGGCTCATAAGGGCCAGCTTCCCAGTTTCATCACAGGTGAGCTGCTAGATGCAGGAGGAAAGAGTGAGAGAAAGTTGTGGCAAAAGAGTCAGCAGAAGTTCATCATTACCTTCTGCTGGAGCCATGTGGAGTTTAGTTGTTTCACTCATAAACACACACATCACCTGGTTTGAGATTCGAACCCACAATCCCTCGGCTGCAAGTCTGCTGCTCTAACCACAAGGCCATGTGCCTCTATCATGTGGATAATTAGTGGGGAATTACTTAATTTTGGAATCTAACTCACATTTTATATTATTCTATAGTAAATAATGAATTATAAATATTTGATAAATCTAATTTAGAAATCGTTGGTGAGCTCATAGATTCATTACAGTATGGGATAGAATGCCACATGGTAGTTATTCAAGTTATGTGGGCTGAGTTCAAAGTCCACTGTGGCCAACTTTATTTTTTATCCTTTCAAAGTTGATAAATAAAGGAAATTCCAACACTGGGTCAACTCTCTCTCTATCTATCTATCTATCTATCTATCTATCTATCAGATATCATTTGTGCTCAGAAGGGGACTGGGTCCACCAGGTTTGAAATGCCCATGACATGCCATAAGTCAGATCTGCAGTCAGTGGTTAGGGTTCAAGGAAGGTATTACTACTACTACTACTACTACTACTACTACTACTACTACTACTACTACTACTGCTGACAAAGCTATTCACCTCATTATTTCTTTTTTTCCCCCTTACACTAAATTACTTTAACAAACTGTCATTTCCCCTTGACATTTATTTCAAAATCGAACTTGTTTGTTAATACAACTTAATCTGAGATTATCTGTTAAAGAATCATGCTTGTCTTTTAAAACATTTATTCTGTTGAATTCACTTTGGCTTTATATTATAATATTAATGGTTAAGAAAATTCTCTTATACACATCTATGATCTGGTCACTGATATCATTCAAATTGCATTTCATTTGTTGTTGTTAACTTAATTTCAGATGTTTTTAAGGCCAATTTTCAAAAATATTACTCTTTTTTTTTTCCTTTTATTTATTTATTTTTTTTTTTTCTATAATGCATATTTCATTCAATTTATGATATGAAATCAAATAGGGAAAGATCTCACAGCATTAGTACAAAACATAATAATCTATATTTATAACATATTTTGTAAAAACCTTTTTGCATGTATCGACTCAATAATGATTATAAAATCTGTTTTATTCATCTAGTCTTTGATCTTTATTTCATTGTTTACTTGAATAAAATAACAACAATAACACTAATAATTGCTGAAACCCAAGTAACAACAAGAAGAAGAGCAACACCAGTAATATATAAATAAATTGAACAA
>NC_068981.1:188595354-188597493 GCF_001194135.2 Octopus bimaculoides
CTTAGCCCCCACCCCACCCCACCTTAGCCTTAATTTTTCCAGTGTTAATTTCAGACCGTTTTGAATACCGTGCTAAAGATATTTATTAAGCTAACACTTATCAGTTTGTCATAGCAACATTGCTGTCAGGTCAAATGCACCATAAGATAACGGGTTTTGTCATATGTAATCAATATAGATGCCAATAGTTGAATAAGGTTTTTCTTAAGAGATCTATTTACTTGAATAAAATAACAACAATAACACTAATAATTGCTGAAACCCAAGTAACAACAAGAAGAAGAGCAACACCAGTAATATATAAATAAATTGAACAACATTAATAGTGTACTAGCTTACACAAATTATTGATTTGCATATTGCTAATTGCTCAATTATGCTATTTCTTACTCATTGAGCCAACAGCAATTATAGTAAAGCTGAATCAATTTGAAGCAGCATACAAGTTTGTCTAATTTATGTCTTGAGATGTTGGTAAATGCTATTTCCTTTAGTGCTTTTTTCATACCTGCAACCTATTAAATCAGCCTCAAGCTCAGGTGAAACAACATTATTTGAGGAAATCTGATTTTTGGATTATCTTCCTACTATTATTAAATCCATGAAAATGTTACCTGAAGTCTTTGAAATAAAACTTGTATCCAAACGAAGAAACAAAGGAGTGTCTACGAGGTTACTTGCCCCGTTAGAAATTAAAGACAAAGGCCCCTAGGCATAGCTGTGTGGTAAGAAACTTGCTTCCCAACCACATGGTTTCAGGTTCATTTCCACCACATGGCACCTTGGGGAGGTGTCTTCTACTATAGCCTCGGGACAACCAAAGTCTTGTGAGTGGATCTGGTTGACAGAAACTGAAAGAAGCCTGTCATATGTATACACACATGTGTGTGTGTGTGTGTGATTGTGTCTATGTTTGCCCCCCACTACTGCTTGACAACCAATCTGGGTGTGTTTACATCCCTGTAACTTAGTGGTTTGGCAAAAGAGACCGACAGAATAAGTACCAAACTTTAAAATAGTGCTAAGGTGAATTAGATTTGACTAAAAATTCTTCAAGGCAGTACTCCAGCATGGTCGCAATCTAATGACTGAAACCAGTAAACAAATATATTTATAAAGGTACTGAATAATCAGGAGCATCCAATGCATGTGAACAGAAAGGAAGTGGCTTTTTATGGCTGGAATGGTTTTTGTCATGAGTTGGCATGATCAAGGCTGACTTTGGGGCTAAGCAGTTGCAACAACTCACAGTTAAAAGACACATGCCAAGACAGCATGCTTGATTTGTGCTCTACAACTATATTTATATAAGGGCAGGCTAAGAGGGGCTTTACAGTTGTTATCACCAGGAATGTGACACAAGCATATCGGAAGATAGTCGTGTTACAATGTCGGGGAGAGAGAAAGCGAGAAGAGGAGTGATGCAAAATGATATTTAATGCAAATTAATGATGAGCAAATATTTGGAAAGTTTAAATAGCTGTTTAAATTGGAAATAAAAAGAATTTAGCTGCAAAATTGTTATGTTAGGAAGAAGAAGAAGAAGAAGAAGAAGAAGAAGAATAAAAAAAAAAAGAAGAAAGAAAGCAGGCATTGATTCAAAGTGTCTAATAATTGGATTTTGTGTATTTTCATTAAATTCTTAGATTAGATGAGTTTTGGAAACATTTAGTAAATTACTAAGCTCAAGAGTTGAAATAACGTGATGCAAATGGATTAAGATTCCAGGAAAACTTGAATTAGATTCAAATAGGCATAAATAGAGCGTGTATAAAATATATATAATTTGCTGTAGAATGGCTTGTTCCTGTAATGGTAATTTTTTTTTTCCTGCAGAATGTCCCTTCTTATTGGCCATTAAGAGGATAAAGTGTAATTTATATGACTGTCTCCTAGCTTAGAAGTGTAAAAGCTCAGAAGACCATGATTTGCTCCAACATAAAAATATAATGTCACTGCCAATACACATTTCATTTATAGGCCTTACATGTCCAGAACAAATAACTAAACAGATGGTATAAATATTGATTTATGGAAAATCTGTTTGGTTTCGGTTTTAGTCAAACACATGATGAAATGACAAAAAAGAAATAGTACAAAAACAGTGTGTATATATTATATATATATATATATATATAT
>NC_068981.1:188597737-188599995 GCF_001194135.2 Octopus bimaculoides
CTCTCTCTCTCTCTCTCTCTCTACTTCTATCATTCATCTAAACATCTATATTCACACACTATATACGTTGCTCACAAGATAACTTTATGGTGTGTATGTGTGTGTGTGTGTGTGTGTGTGTGTGTGTGTGTGTGTGTGTGTTGTACTTGTCCATCCAATACATGCTGGCATGGAAAAACAGATTTAAAATGAATGAAAAAAACAATAGCTATATATACACATGTATATATTTGTATAATAATAATAATAATAATGAACTTTCTTGGATACAGTACTCATCAGAAAAGGTTAAAAGAGGGGACAGAGAGGAACCCTAAATCAAGTGAAGAAAATTAGCAATGAAAGCTAAAAGCACATTACACAAAATAAAACACAAAGAATAGAAAAGTAAACAATAAAAGATGTATAAAAAAAGAAAAAGGTGCCTAGGCATGTCAGGGGTAATGTTGGTGAATTTCAGGAAACAGGAGGAAATTTTTGAAGGATGCAGTGTCCTAATAGAAGCAATTTATTCCATGCTTTAGCAATTCTGAGTGTGGAAAAATGTTTCTGAAATTCATGGGTGCAGTTCTATTTTTTGGTTTTATAAGCATGTTCGTGATTGGTAGAGGTACCGAATTCAAAAAGTTGGTCAAACTTGTTCTTAGAAAGGTGACAGATAATCTTGTGGGCTTCTATCAAGTCAGCCACTAAATGCTGCATTAATGCCTGCAGAAGCAACACATTGAAAGTTAATGGTACATGACGGTACACAGACAGGATGCCGAATGCATTTTTGCCAAAGGACAAGAAGCCAAAGCCAAGAAGCTAAATGGACACAATGCCTAATGGACATAAAGTCGAATGGATAAGATGCTGAAAAGACATACAAAAATTAAAATTTAATCTCGTTAAATTTTAAGTGCCAAATTGGTAAATTGGTCATTAGACTCTGTAGGTAGGAATGTTTTGTTTTCTTTTTTGTTATTATTGTGTCTATTCAGCTGTATGTCCTTTCGGCATTGAGTCCGTTTGGCTTCATGTCCATTCAGCATTGCGTCCATTCAGCATTGCGTCCATTCAGCATTGCGTCCATTCAGCATTGCGTCCATTCAGCATTGCGTCCATTCAGCATTGCGTCCATTCAGCATTGCGTCCATTCAACATTGTGTCCATTCGGCTTCTTGGCTTCGGCGTCTTGTCCTTCGGCAAAAGTGCTTTCCAGGTCTTGTCCGCACACGTACATCACTGACAAAAAGTATTTACTTTGTTGCATATCTCTAAACAGTTATCACTGGACTGGTATCCTGGACAACATAGGGTCACCAGACTGAATAAAAAAAATTTAAGTGAGGATGAACCATAACTATATATAGCTTCAAATTGTTAGCTGTTGAGCAGCTGACAAAGATCTTACTGAGTGATGTTAAGACACTTTCAACCATTTTATTTTGGCAATTTTAGAAATGTATTTAGTCCAACAGAAATCATTGTTAAAAATAATGCCTGGAGTCATGTTCACCAGCAGACCTTTTTAGGGTTGGCGTTGTGAAGGGAGTCAGCAAATGTATAAAGTTGCACTTGTCTACAACCAGCTTGAGTTGACAGTTAGTAATTTGTTGTTGTATTGTGTCCAGATCAGACTACAAGAAAGATCTATAGCATTAGGATTTGTTCTTTTTATCTGAAGGTACAGCTTGATACAGTTTATATATTTTAACATAGTAACATGCTTCAAGTTTGTATCTATTTTCTCAATGCATGTAACAAACAACAGAGGACCAGGAACAGATCCCTGCAGGACACCAGATATCATTGCATAAAGTGCAGAATGTATATAAGTAGCACATAAAGATAACTACTAAATTTCAGGCTGATTAAAACAATCAGCAGAAGAAATTTATTCAATGATGGTTATTCTATAGCATTCAGAAGCAATAGTAATATACTGTCATTAACTAGTACAGTGGTTCCTAACTTGAGGTCTACAGACCCTGATGGTCTGCAAAGGCGTCGAGCTGGCAGAATCATTAGCATGCCAGGCAAAATTTTTAATGGTATTTCGTCTGTCTTTATGTTCTGAGTTCAAATTCTGCCGAGGTCAACTTTGCCTTTCATCCTTTTGAGGTCGATTAAATAAGTACCAGTTACACACTGGGGTCGATCTAATCGACTTATTCCTCTGTCTGTCCTTGTTTGTCCCCTCTATGTTTAGCCCCTGTGGGCAATAAAGAAATAAGAAAAAGAAATAAAAAGAGGTAGGACTTACGGTTCGTGAA
>NC_068981.1:188600337-188611100 GCF_001194135.2 Octopus bimaculoides
ATATATATATATATATACACTCACACACATAAGGAGAAGCATATTAAAAGAGGTCTGTGGGAAAACTCTGTTGGGAACCACTGTGAAAACATGGGGAATCACTGAACTAGTACGACTTAGACACAATGAAATGTCAATGTAGAAAAATATTGGAGAGAAGCAGAAAATTTATAAATATACCCTCATATGTATCTTTATTCATAACCACACACTTATACATACATACATACATATACATGAATTTAAAGATTCTTTTTTTTTAAATACTCTGAGTCTGAAGGAAGTGACCTTTGCAGGCTCTCCAAGACTGGCTTTGCTCATTTATTTTGTCAATATTCTGTTCAAACTGCTGCAGATAAAGATTTGCGGGGGGAAAAAACATAAGCAGGGACAAGATTCCAGTGAACCAATGTTCTCCAGATGACAAGCTTGATTTTATTTCTATGTCTGCAGTCTTGTTTTTGACAGTGGCTCACTAGTGTTAATATAAGCCATTCAAATATCATTTTATTTTAAATATCTGTCTTTTTTCATGGCAGAATGGCTGATAAATGAATAAACTTATGCAATATATTGTAACACAAAGTAGGTTACTATCAAATTGAGGTCATTTGGTAAATATCTATAAAGAAACAAAGTTTTGTGTACACCAAACATTAAAGCATTTTATCTCAGTCCAGTATGCAATAAATTTTTCAGCTAAATCTATAGTATGTGTTCGTTATCTTAGAGACCATTACCCAGTTGCTATTCATTAAAATATATTTTAAGAATCTAATTTATAAGAATTTTAATTCTTTTGTTTAGATATGTAGTTGAGGTCATGAAATTATTTCAGATTTCTATTTATCTTTGATACACAAGTTACAATATTTTCATCTGCTGCAATTTGCTAGGAGCCACCATTACATAATTCTGTTTACATGCATATATATTATTGAAACAGAAGTATTTGTATAGAAGTAGTTGCTATTTGTATCTCATTTCATTATGCACAACTGTATCCAGATGGTTGCAATATCTTCCCAATGCTACAAAGCACCATTAAAAATCCATCAATTCAATAAAATTCTTCACAAAATATCCATCTAACAATTCTTTTACTTAGCATAAATCTTAAAAGTTATGGAACAGTATCCGTCTTCAACTACTATACTATGGTTGTTTCTAAATTCGACCGCCGGACTGGCCCTTGTGCCGGTGGCACGTAAAAAGCACTTGGAGTGGTTGGTGATAGGAAGGGCATCCAGCTGTAGAAACTCTGCCAGATCAAATTGGAGCCTGGTGCAGCCATCTGGTTCGCCAGTCCTCAGTCAAATCATCCAACCCATGCCAGCATGGAAAGCGGACGTTAAACGATGATGATGATGATGATGATGATGAAGGTGTCAAGCTGGCAGAATTGTTAGCATGCTGGGCAAAATGCTGAGTGATATTTCACCTGTAGCTACATTCTGAGTTCAAATTCCGCCAAAGTCAACTTTGCCTTTCATCCTTGCAAGGTTGATAAATTAAATACCAGTGAAACACTGGGGCTGATGCAATCGACAAGCCCCCTCTCCACCAAGCTTAGGTCTTGTGCCTTTAGTAGAAAGGATTATTATTGTTATTATTATTATTATTATTATTATTATTATTATTATTATTATTATAGGTAGAGTGTTGCATTCACAATCTTGCGGTTGTGGTTTCAATTCCTAGAGTGAGTGGTACATTGTGTTCTTGGGCAAAACACTTCATCTCTCCTTGCTCTGCAATGACTTTGACTCCTGAATTATAGCACACTGTGCACCTGTTTAGGCAATGTCAATTTGATGGAGTGGGTGAGCTAATTGTACAGCACATACATTTGATTGCTATAAACAAATCATTTTTGCAGGTCATTTGGCAAAAATGCTGAACACACAAATATGTTGTTTTCAATGGGAAAGTCCATCATCATCATTGTTATTATTATTACTTCCATTTTAGCGAAGGTGGAGGTATTGTTTTCAGCTGTGTTTGTTTGTTTGTCTGTGGACAAGATATCTCCAAAAAAAACTCAATGAATTTGGGGAAACTTTCAGGGATGTTTGACCTCGTGACTGGTACAAACTGATTAGATTTTGGAATCAATCTGGTGCCTGACAAGGATTCTGGATAATTTTTCCAGTTTTTTAACTTAATTTTTGAGAGCAGTCAGGTTCATTTTTAGTATTCTCGTTTGTGAGAGCAGTCGAGTTTATTTCATATATTCTCATTTTAAATCATCTCTGGCTAATCGTTGAGAGGACGTTGGTATTGCCTTGGCGGAGGTTTGTGCTCTCTGAGTGCTCTTGTTGTTATTATTATTATTATTATTATTATTCATTGTCAGACATGCAAATGCAATTACAAATTTCAATAAAGCTTCTTACAAAGATCTCTCATTGAGACAATGTTATTAATTTAATAGGTCTTGTACATTTTAGATTATTCTGAGATAATGATGACTATTTGGACTAAATCACACTCAATGGCCTCTTGACTCTAATGATAAAAGTTGTCACTTGCAAATAATAGCTTCTCAAAGTTTCCACAATTCTTTAGTTCTACATTGTCATTATTTAGAATCCCAAAAATAGGATTGATGCCATGTTAGTCAGATACCAGATGAACCCTAAATAAATACAACTAGAAGTTAGGTTAGTTTCAAGGTCATTCTATCAAAACCAACAGCATTTCGTCTGTCTTTGTGTTCTGAGTTCAAATTCCACCAAGGCTGGCTTTTCCTTTCATCCTTTCGGGGTTGTCGATATAAACATCTTACCTTCTACCCTAAGATTGATGGCCTTGTGCCAAGATTTGAAACCAATATAAATACATACACACACACACACACACACACACACACACACACACACACACACACACACACACACACACACACACACACACACACACACACACACACACCATCATCATCATCATCAGTCTGAAACTGGTAAGCCAGAAAGCCACACCAGGTTCCAGTCTGATTTGGCACAATTTCTGCAGTTGGATGGCGTTCCTAATAACACCATTCCAAGAGTGCAATGGGTGCTTTTTAAGTGCTACCAGTACAGTTACGTGACACTGGCAATGGCCATGACTACAATTTCACTTGGTTTGACAAGTCTTCTCACGCACAGCATATAGCCAAAGGTCTTGGTCACTTGTCATTGCCTCCATGAGGCCCAACATTCAAAGATCATGCTTCACCACTTCGTCCCATATCTTCCTGGGTCTTCTCTTCGACAGGTTCTCTCCACAGTTAGAGATCAGCACTTTTTTACCCCGCTGTCCTCATCCATATACGTCACATAATTACACCAGCACAGTTATCTCTCCTGCACACCACATCTGATGCTTCTGATGCCCAGTTTTTCTCTCAAGATACTTACACTCTATATCTATCTATTTATCTATCTATCTATCTATCTATCTATCTATCTATCTATCTATCTATCTATCTATCTATCTGTCTGTCTGTCTGTCTGTCTGTCTATATATATATACATATATATATATATACAATATATGAGTATATGCATATATATGTACATGTATGTACATACCTTCATCTACATGTACATATAGATACAAAATTGGGCACATGACGTGGCAAAAGAACATGGACAAAATGATAAACAAGGTACAACAAACAAGCAAGCCACATAGAAACATCTTCATCAGTTGCCACCATTAAAACACCGGCGTTTCGAAGAATTAAGGCAGTACGCATCGTTGAAATGGTTCTTCCCACGAACACAAATTAAATTATTTTCATGGAGGGTAGTGGCGGACGGAAAACAAGACAGGAAAACGAAATGGTGAAATAAACGAACAAAAAGGCTGTACAGCCAGACGTGAAGTGTGTATGTATTGAACGCTGTGAAATATATATATATATATAATCAATTAATTAATTAATAGTAACAAAAGCAGTATTGATACCAAAAGTTAATATCTATCCTCACTTAAAAGTGAATGTTGTGTTAGAAAACAGAGTACTGTATTATTCCCCATGAGAGAACATCACATATGAATTTGTGATGCATATAAGCACTCATATTTATATTGCTAGCAGGAGATAATCGTCTCCTACTGCTGCCAGTATTACCAGATCACATGATTTTGGCCTTCCTTGGCCTTGTTAATGGAAGGCATCCATGGCTAGAGGTAGTAGCAATTCCTCCATCATCATCATCATCATCATCATCATCATCATTTAATATCTGCTTTCCATGCTGGCATAGGTTTGACGGTTTGACTGAAATCTGACAAGCCGGGGGTTTGGCAAGGTTTCTATGGCATGATGCCCTTCCTAACACCAACCACTCCAAGAGTGTTGTGGATGCATTTTAAGTGACACCAGCATAGGTGCCATTGATCTGACACCAGCATTGACCACAACTAAGGTCTCACTTGGCTTAACAGCTCACCACAAGTATGGCATATTGCCAAGGGCCTTGGTCATCTATCACTGCCTCCATGCAGCCCAACACTCGAATGGGGCTTTTTACACATAACCAGCATGGGTTCCAGTCAGATGGCAGTAGCATATATATATATATATATATATATATAAAATCTCAGTGTCTATTCAGGTTCACTCTTCACCCATTCTCATTCTTTTCTTACATGAGCTGTAACCTTCTGAATCTTCTGACCTGCTCCTCAAATATTGATCTGCAGACGTTTAACAAATGTCACCAATTCAGAAAAGCATGGAAAGATTATGGCACCATTCTTCTCCTCAGATGAGAAGATAAAAGAAAAATATAATTCTAATTCATCCTAAATCTAGGATAATAATATCAAAAGCCTTGACTTAAAATTTATCTCGTTTTGAGAGGATTTGCAAAAACAAAAGATCTCTAAAATTCCAATTAAAATACTAAGTAGTGATTGAATTTTGTGAGTAAAATAATGCAATATGTGTTTTGTTTTCAATATTTTTTTTTCAAATTTATGCATTACAAAGTTATACAAACTATATGTAATTAGATTTGATGAACTGCACACACACACACACACACACGCACACACAAACACGCATGCACACACAAATGCACATGTGTGTGGTGATCTGGAAACAAATATGAAAATATCCTATGGAGACACTGACAATACATAAATTACTATGCAAAAGAATAAATAACATTTAGAAAAAATAAATCAAGATATATTTAAAAAAAAAAAATCTAATCTTGTCTGCAAATTGGAAGAATATAAATATTGAATGGAATTATAATGATGTCATTGGGATGCTATTCTAGAGAACATCACAATCATCAAGAGAAGAATATATCTCAATATTAATCTTGAGTAGCAATTAAGTGATAGCAACAAAATTTGCCTAATTGTCATCGGCAAACTGCAGAGGAAAAAGAAAAAAACCTATTTTGTTTATTTTACATATTATAAGCATTATTGTGGAGACAGGCTATTTGTAATTATTTGTTTTGTATTATTTGCTACTATTATTAGTTGGTTCTCTCTATGCGTTCCATTTACTATCAGTTTATTTGTGTGGTAAAAGTAGACTTTGATTCCAGAATATGTAAAGACTTGGTGAGTGAGAGTTTCCAGTGACATCAACCAATTGTCATTTACAAACACAACAGGGAGTTTGTGTATTGGAAAGACTGTGTTTTTATTTGGGAACGTGGTTCAAACCTGTTTTGGATGTTGTATTGTGCTCTTCAGCAAACTACAATGACTTACTTTCTCTATTTGAATTATAGCAATACTCATGCATTGAAACTGTGGTTTCCATTTATAATTAATGCCTAATAATATAATATAACAGATAAAAAAAAACCCAGAAATTCTTTGTATGTTATATAGCTTGTTCTTGCTAAATTGCTCACATGAGTAGCCGCTAATTTCAAATAAAGGGTTTCTCTTTCATCTGTTTGGTCAAAGCAATAATCATCTGTTCATTAAAGATATGTGTACAGGTCTACAGGGTGTCCCAAAAATAAGGCAACAAACTTTTTTCAATTTTGCCAAAGCAAAATATTGTTATATTTTAGGTCTGAGCATTGCAATGTAATTGTAAAGGAAACACAATTATGACACTACCACATTTATTTAATATGACCACCTCTGCTTTGAATCATAGCCTTAAGTCTATGTGCAAATGCGTCACATGTGGCACACAGTTGTTCTTGCAGAATCGAAGCCTATTTTGGTGTAGTTTTGCCTTCAGTGTGCCGAATGAAGCATGCAGAGTACTCAAGACCAAAATGGACCAAATAGAAAAATCTAACGGGTTGAATTGAGGCTTCTTGAGGGCCATACATACTTACCTATGAACAACAGAATGTGTTTCTGAATCCAGCATTGTGTCTGCCTGGGGCTGTGGGATGGTGCCAAGTCCTACTGGAGGCTCCAAGGTACACCTTGAAAGTGCTCATTCACCCATGGAAACAGTTTAGTCTCCAAAATGTCGTTAATGTATAGCTGTGTGTTAATTTTAACACCCAAGGGCACAAGAACGAGGGGAGACCTTCCAGTGTCTGTCACAACCACCCAAACCATAACTGATTGTAGATTTTGTCATCAATTTACGAATTTACCCTCGACAGAACCAGATATTCACCAAAGTCAATCATTCTGGTGGTTTACTGTCTGTTTGATGTCAAATTTCTTTTCATCAGCATGACATCAGCAATCTGACACAGGATAAGATGACTTCTCTCAAGTCTCATGGCTTTATAAACTTGCATGAGCTCATGACAGAAAAAATGTAAAAATGATGGTGATTTCAAGGCTATTGGTTGTCTTTGGTAGAGTCCAGTGTGTTGCAAGCTTTTGGAGCAAGACTCTGGAATGAGAGCAACCTAACAATTTTGTTACCAACCCAGCTGAAACCGACTCTGGCTCTGAGTACAAATGTCTTGTTTTCATAAGTTTTGAATTAAAATCTTCCACCAAACCTTAGTCACAAGTTATGTTCCTAACACTAGCTGAATGATAACCAAGTTATTTTACTAAATTCTTTGTTATATTTAACATAATTGAAAGAAACACAGAGCATCTCAACAGAAATATGGTAACAAAAGGGTAAAAGTACAGATGTGCTGTTTCCTGCTGCAACAAACTATGAGCCTTGGCTCCTTCAGTCTTAGAGATTTTATGCAAAGATAATCATTGCTGTTGTTCCTTCACTGACTCATCAGATGAAGATAATCTTTCTGTACTGCTGTTCACACCAACAGAAAATTCCCCATATGAACTACCCTCTGCTTTTTACAGAGTCAGTAGAGAAAGTATTTTCTAGCAATAAAGAAAATGTGTAGTCTTTGAGATGCTATAATTGTGTGGTGTTCATACACCAGCAATTGGAATGTTTAGTAAAGTTTGAGGAGTTTTAATAAATTCTTATTTATTGCAAACATTTATAGAATAAAACGGCATAAACAAATATACACATATGCACTAACATAGTCAGAAGTCAGTGTGGTGTACATGAAAAATAGAATAAAGCAGGAACAGTCTACACTGTGAAATCAGAGAGTTTATTGTAAGCTATTTGTTGGACAATATTTTCACATCTCATCAACTACAATTTAAACAGAAAACTGTCCAAAATGTGTGGAAATTCTAAACTGCAAATACTTGAGGGCAAATTAACTACACTAACACATAGAACTTTGTGTAAGCAGCTTCACTACCAAAATAACAACCATTAACCAGAAGTTTGTTTTCAGCCCACATGCTGTCTGGGGGAGAATGAACGAAAGATTCATCTCAAAAAAATTTTTATTTCACCCCCTCCAAAACGATATTAAATAATGTGTCTAAGGTGTGAAATGAAAAGAAGAATTTTAACCATGTTATATTTTTGTTGGATATGGAAAGTGAATATTCTAATAACACCAAAAGTAAAGCATTTTCTATCAATCCTGAAACTTTCAGTAAGTTGTATGAAAGTTACTTAATGAAAGGGTACCAAGAAGAAGGCCTAATAGTTGGGTACTTGTACAACATAATGGGCAGAAGACTGCTCGTGTATATATTCAAAGAGACTATGGATGGCTATATTGACATTGCAAACTGGCTTGCTTAGAGCACAACCTATAATTAGTATATCCACTTGGCAGAAAATCATAAGTTGACTGTTGCTTAAATATTATGTACAACTTCTAGAGAAGCTGGTTAAACTAATTCTTCTAAAATTATTGTGAGACTAACAAGGCAGTAACTGATAAGCTGGCTGGTTGAAACAGGTGTGTGATTATATGATGTAAAACTCACAATTTATACAAATGTACTCTAAAATTTAAAAAAACTGCTGAAACATTGTGATACAGTGGTTTGAATACAAAAATGTGTTTAAACTTTATGCCTCACCCAGAGCTATATCTTTTGACCAAAGTCTTCCTCTGAACACCATCCCATTGGAATTTTCTCTCAACACATTTTTTTCTGCAGTTATCATCTTGAAATTACTCTGAGAAACATTACATTTATCTCACCAGACTTGCAGGCTCACCAAAGGTCATGGGAATAGCAGCCTCCTTCAAACTATTCCAATAAAAAAAAGTAGAAAATACCCATTTCTTCGATTGAAAGGCTCACAGAGATCTCCTAAACTAATGATGAATGATGATAGGATGGATTTCAGCCTGAAGAAATCATCATCCTTTAACATTCCTGATCCATGCTGACGTGGGTTGAATGCTTTGACAGGATCCAATGGGCTCAATGTCTACTCTGACATGGTCTCTATGGATGGACGCCCTTCCTATCACTACCATTTTACAGAGTGTACCTGGATGCATTTTATCATGGAACCAGCATGTGAGTGGTTATCATCCTCAACAAAGCAAAGGTATTTCCTCAACCCTACATCATTTTAACTTATTCACCAATCACCCTGTAAGATTAAGTCCTCACCACTCCAAATGTTCGTTGACTCAAAGCAATTTGATAGAGAAGGAAGGTGGAATATAAGTAAAAGCAATGACCAAAGAAAAACTAGAATGAGTGCAGGAAGGGAGCAAGAAAATGATGGTAGAAGGGTCAAGAAAGTGAGGGATAATAGTGGATGTGGACTGTAGTAGGTGTTAAAAATGCATAGCCTAGGAGAGAAAGGGTGAGAGTGCATTGGGTATATGCAGGACTGATGTGATCCCTAATGTGGTGTGTAAAGAGAAACAAATGTCTCTGTCATGTTGTCTAAGTCTAGCCTAAATTTAATAATTCTGTCACTCATTCAGACTATCTTAGATTCATTATCAATTTTTCTGCTATCAATATGTCTACTTCACTTAGGTGGTGAGCTGGCAGAATCGTTAATAAACTGGGCAAAATGCTTAGCAGCGTTTCATCTATCTTCACATTCTGAGTTCAATTTCTGCCATGGTCGACTTTGCCTTTCATCCTTTCAGGGCTGATACAATAGGTAATCGACTTACCCTCTCAGACCAAAGTTGCTGGCTTTGTGCCAAAATTTGAAACCTATGTGTCTATTTCACTTATCTCATCTCTGTACTCATCTGGAGGAATTCATATCCTTGTGCCTTTGCCTCTGAGGAGTCTGATGGATGTTCCTTTCTATCTCACTTTTTGCATATAACACACATTTATTTGCCTTCAGTCCAGCATCTCTACAATCTCACCTTCCATTGTGCCAATGTTATTAGTCGCTGCCCTAAAGATGTAGACCTGGCAGAAGAAAGGGTCATTATAAAGTTGGGTCCTGTGGCTGGCCCTTGCTTTCTGTACCTGAAAGGAAGATCAAAAATGTGTGGTCTCTTAATAACAGATGGTGAGTTTTCACATGTGATATGCTTCTACTTTTAATTGATTTTCTAATATTTCTCCCATTCTAACAAATCACAACAAGCAATCCTAATTATTATTATTACAATTATTGAACAAGGTGTGTGGTAGTTCCAGTTACCTGCTATAGCTTAATATCTGGTAAATGTCATAGGGGAAGTTCGTTGTTAGCACTGACATTTACTCATATGACATGCATATCTGTGGCAGCAGTATGTATAGGTCATGACTGCACGAAGTGAAAGAGCCTTGTAAGCAAAATAAATAATTTGTGAGTGTATGGAAAAGTAGGATTTTGTAGTGAAGGAATATACTATTTATCATGCTACCATCCAACTTCAATCTGTCAGCAGAACAGTGAAAATATGTAAAATTTTTCTAAAGTTTAGCATATGCTTATACAGTTCATCATCATCATCATCATCATCATCATTATCATCGTTTAACGTCCGCTTTCCATGCTAGCATGGGTTGGACGATTTGACTGAGGACTGGCGAACCAGATGGCTGCACCAGGCTCCAACCTGATTTGGCAGAGTTTCTACAGCTGGATGCCCTTCCTAACGCCAACCACTCCGAGAGTGTAGTGGGTGCTTTTACATGCCACAGGCACAAAGGCCAGTCAGGCAGTACTGGCAACGGCCACGCTCAAAATGGTGTATTTTTCGTGCCACCTGCACAGGAGCCAGTCCAGCGGCACTAAATTTCAATGTTAGCGCATAGAAGTTTGTTATTTAGAAACTTACCTTTTCTTTATAGGAGGTATTCAAATACTTTTACAACACACACAAACACACACACAATTTCCTACAATTATCTGTGTTTAAGGTGATATTTATGGCTTTCCTCTTCTAGCATTACTTGAATGAGTCAGGAGCAAGCATTTTAAAAAACTTAATGTCTTTTTTTTGTTGTTAAACTCAGAACAATGAAATGGACATAATAAATATATATAGATCGGAAGAGCG
>NC_068981.1:188611223-188622958 GCF_001194135.2 Octopus bimaculoides
TAAATATATATATATATATATATATATATATATATATATATATATATTTTGGTGAGATTTGTTTAAAGGAAACAACAGTTGCTTTTACTTTCTGTTAGGTTCTTTATAGAGACAGGGTATAAATGAAATGAATGACTGGAACTAATGGCCTTTTACATTTCTTCTGGTTCCTGTAATAAACCAACAACTAATCTGTGGTTACACACAATGTAACCTTCACTATGTCAACCATTAACGGTTTGACTTCACTCAACCCTCCAAATTTTCAGCTCTGCTTATCTTCCCTGCATCAATAAAAATGGTCAATAAACTGTTAGTATTCATTTACTTTTGTCAATTGCCTGGAGTTTTGTAGTTTTATTTAACAATTTGTGTTCAATACGAATTAGTATTAATCAGAATTGTATCACCATTTGGTGTGATGATTAAGATTAAAACTATTGTGTTTGTATTGACAAAATAACTACTTTTATAACATTAGTGACAGAAAATTTCCTTTTCCAGAAAGAAAATGAAATGTTGCATAACAGCTGTGAAAAACATTGTCAAAAGAATTATGGAATTTTACATTAGTTTATTGATTTCATATTTATATTTCAGCTCACTGACCTACATGAAGTGTGATAAATTATTTGTAGACCAACTACTGTTGCATGGATTAATTCTTGTTTGATTAAGATGACACAGATGACTGAAAGAATAGGAAATCTAAAAAGTTAGAGAACATTAAAGTAAGAAGTTATATATGATGTTCTGTTTTGTAAATGAATTAGTGTGTATTATGATATGATTTATATTGAACACAAATCTGTAGATGTAAAAGATTAATTATAAATATTTATGAGGAGAAAATTACTTTCTACATAAGGCTGTAATATACTTCAAGATAAAGCAAGTACTAATATGCATGTCATTTGTTATGTCTCTGTTATCGTAGGGCAGATCAATGATTGCTGATATCAGATAACGAAGACGAGCATCAAGCTTATAATCTGAGGAAGAGTAAATCTAATTAAAAAAATGTATTTGGAATTATGGTTTAGTAAGTATTAAGTTTAGATGTGAAAAATGAAATCTATGAATAAATCCATGTTCCAAATGTAATTATTCTACTCCAAAAAAGAAAAAAATATTCACTGACAATAACTAAAATACTTTAAAAAATTTTTATCATGTCTAAGATGGAGAAGTTGTCGTTTAACTACAGGTCAGGCTTGCTTAGACCTGGGGTCCTGAAAGACAAGAATTCTAAAAATATCTCAATTTTCTGTTTCTTTTTTATGCTGAAGCTTCATTGTGGGGACTCTACTCCATTTAGTCTTGAGACACTATGGAATCTCTTCAGACTTGCAATTTCATTCTTCATGTCTATCAAACTAAAAGCAAATTTAGCAACTTTATTGTATATGATATGAATTTGTTGCTTTATAGCCCAAGGTCAGCTCAGATTAAGGATACTTATGATCAAAAATGTTCCACCAGCCACAATGCTTTCCACCTACAGACTAGAGCACCCAGGCCAAAGACACATTAATTTCATAAATGATTCTTTATCATTAACAACATATCTTTTATTTGTTTCAACCATTAGACAGTGGCCATGCTGGGGCACTACCATCAAGAAATTTTAGGCGAATCAATTAACCCCAGTACAATTTTTTTACGCTTGGTACTTTTTCTATGAGTTTCTTTTAGATATGGGAACATCAACAAACCAACACCGGTTGTCAAGTGGTGGTGGTGATTGTGGTGGTGCATGTTTGTGTCTGTGTTTGTCTCCACCATTACGTGGCCTGTCGTGTGTGTATACATACATATATATATATATATATATATATATACAAAAATGGGACAAGAATGCAAAACATCCAGACAGGTAGGTGATACAAAAATGGGGCAACAAAATATCCAGACAGATGATACAAGGAAAACAAGGACGGATTATTCGGAGTTTTCTATCCTCAATCGAGTTGTATATATATATATATATAAATTTAAATAACAAAGGTGCAAAATTGAATATTAATTTGATTAATATAAATTTAAAAGTGGCCTAGCATATTAAAAAAATCTGAAGATTCAGAAAAATTATATTACATACATATAAGAGGGATGACCACTAAGTGGACATCCATTTTGCTAGAAGTAAACCACCTATGGTCTGACCACTAAGAAAAGATTGTTCTCAAAGAGCTGGCCAGCCAGAGAACTGCACCAGGCACTCCAATTGTCTGTTTTGGGAAGGTTTCTATGGCTGGATGCCCTTCCTAATGCCTACCACTTTACAGTGTGTACTGAGTGCTTTTTACATAGCACTGGCACAGAGAGAGAGCAAGGGAAAAATATTATCATGGGTTTGGTTCTAATCATGCAAATCTTTCAGTGGAAATGTGCTTCTTTGATATGTTATGAGTGTGTCTTGAGGCAAATGAATTTCATGTTCCCATTGCAAGATGTTTATGAAGTTTTTGTTGAGAGAGTGGCTATGTGTGTCTGGCAGCAGTTGTCTGTGCTGCATATGGATAATGACTTTTGTGAAGCAAGATAAAGAGCAGTTAAGAGCGGTATCGTCTACTTCTGTACTTGTTAGATACAATATGAAACAGGTTTTAGATGTACTGAAGGAAGAATGTTTGAGATATATCTAAGTATCTAAGTAATAACAATATGGGACACAATGAATGTTCCTAAATCCACACTGATATGAAAGTTTTATACAAGAAATGAGGAGGAGATATAGACTAGAATCAGGTAACTTTAAGAATTTTGTGATACTACCTTTAGTATAAGAACTTCAAAGTTGCTCAAATATGGTTTGTATGTATAACATTCTGTTAAATTATGTACAAAAGTGATGAAGATAGTATAAATAGGTCAGGATCAGTAGTAAATAATGAAGAATTTAGTGTAAAATAAAGAGTCACCTTTATCTCCTTTTTTGTTCTATGCATTCTAGTGTTTGACAAAGTTCAAAACTGGGTCTTTCGATATGCCAATAACCTGTCTGCACTGTAGAATATGCTGAGGATTTGCAGGGGTTCTTAACATAAGCTTTGTTCAAAAGATGTGAATTTATATTTTTTTAAAGGAGAAATAGAGGATGAAAAAACCACAGTGGCATATGAAAAGTAAATTGATCAATAAGCAGGAAATCCATAATATGTTGTCAAGGCAAATAATGGCAACTCAAAAAGATACATCAGGATATCTGGGAGACTGGAAAATAGAAATTTAGGTATGCCAGATGCATTGGAGTAGTTAAAAGCATGAATAGCCATGCACTGAAGACTATAGTATGCTAATAAAGCTAACATGAAATAGTAATTTTTGAAGTAAATTACGTTACTAATATGATATAACCAGTGACAGAAAAGAACGATTTATAGCATAGCTGCCATGATTTTTCTGTGAACTCTTCCTTTCATTTGCATCAAAGAAATTATCTTTACATAAAGGAGGTACGTTGTATGTAGTATTTGTTAATAGTGGACATTAAAACATGGACAGTGAATGTAGAGAATCAGCAGCTATCAGGAAATAAATGATGTGCAGTTTTATAATGCAAGAAAATGTGAGCATAATTCAATTGAAAAAGTGACTTGCATTTAACATTGGGTGATATGGACACTGATATGATAGTCTAATGGGAAGAAGTATAGATACATGCTGGAAAAAAAATGTTGGAAAATGAAAAGCACACAAGATAAAGAAGGAAAATTTAGGAAGCTAACTTTACTTGGAAGTAACTAAGAACAACACATGATCTCATAGATAAAAACTATAGGACTAAACTGCTATATTGTAGGTCTAATATTGAAAGCTATTACATAGCAGGTTCAATCTGAATCTACATTGAGAAAAGCATGTTGAAATAGTAATAATAATAATAATCATAATAATAATAATGCTGATGTAATATTAATATTGTTTTCTTTGATCAAAAAATTTTATCTGGAAAATTATACATAATAACGACAAGGATTACTATTCTATAGGATTATATTATTTTGTTGGACTATTTAAATATGATATAAATGGAGATTTATGATAACCTTTAAGATATTAAGTCTTTCTTAAGAAATAATCACATCATCTCTATTGTATAATCACATCATAACTAGGAATTGTATAGAATATTGTAACTTGACTTCTAGCTATTAAAATAGAAGTTATATTGGACATTTTTTTCTCCTGCTACAGATTTTATAGATACAATTTCATTCTCAATCTTTTTTATATGCTTACTTTCTAATGACTCAACAAACCGTTTTATTTGCTCTGTACTTGACATTTCAAAATAGATTAATAAATTATTTCCAGCCATAATCAGAAGCAAATAAACCTCAAATATTTTGACATCTGTTATCAGATATATGTAAACTAGAATAGTCTTTTATTTACAGTATCATAATGGAATTGTCCACAAAATAAATCGTTTCAAGATCATGTTCTTCAACGTTTACATTTATCGTTCTATAAAAAAATACATTTCCCAGAGTGACATATTAAAAATCTTATCTTCTTTAAATCTATAGATTTATCTTAAGTTAGTTTCATATTTTATTTACATTATATTATAATTACATTGTATATTAACAAGTATTTGAACTTCAAAGAAGAGCAGTGTTGATGTTTGCTTGATAAAAGACAAATATTGCAATGAAATAGTTTGCAAATAATAGTATATGCTATAATTCGATGCTTATTTACCAAAGAAAGCAGTATCCACTTATTTAATGCAAAAGTTATCAAAGCCATTAACTGATAAAAATAAATCTAAAGGACTTACAATACAACATATGTTGATAAAAAAAACATTGCAATAACTAAGATAGAATAAACTTAGATTATTGAATCTATACATAAAATTAATAATGATACTGAGGTTTTATGAGGTTTTCTTATCTGCTTTTAATACAAATATTCATGAAAAAACTTTTTGGCAATAATAGAATAGTTTCATTTGTCAGTGTTAGTATTTTTTTGTTAGATGGCCAAAAATATCAAATATATTTACCAAATTCTCTCTTTGCTTTATTAACATAGGGAAAATAATCTTAAGATAGCATGTTATTTTTAATTATATCACTTTCTTTTCTGACAGATATTTCTTCATAAATTTTAAAGCTGTTATTTTACATTTCCATTATTTACAATTAGTGAATGGCACTTCAGACCAGAACATCAAAGGTTGGGAATTAGTATTTGACAAGAATATATGCAAATGATCAGTCATTCTTAATTTGCTTCTGACCAAGGTATTGAACACTTAATGACCATGCTCATCCGCCTGTTAGTAGGCTCTACAGAGTTAAGTATTAATAGCTCTATATAACTGACATATGATTTCCTGGGTTGCAGTTCATATTTAAACTCCCCTGGTGAGAAAAATTTCCCTTTTTTAAAAATAGATATGTTAATCACTGGGTCCAAAAAATCCTACCAAAACACGATATTTTCTGAAACAACCATTGTATATACATCACAAAATATTTTGAGAATGGAAAAGGTGTAGAGTAAAAGCAGTGCCTAACCATGGACTGACATCAGACTGATGAAAACTGAAGATTTGTTGATTATATGAATAACTTTCTTGCAGATGTAATCGAATCTGAAGATTTACTATTGTGGTCAAGAGCACAATATTGCATGCAGAACATTACGACATGCTTAGAAATAGAATTATGTCTTTCAAAACGAAGCTTTGGCAATGTTAGCAATAAAAGTTTTGAGAGATATCACTACATATATAACATATATAATAGTAAGATCACTTTTGTATTGTGAAATTATTTTAAGGTTTTAGATCACTACAAAAGGATATGGTTAGAATTTTCACCAATAGACGAAGCAGTTTCTTGCATAGATATGGAATAAGAAGATTATGGAAGAGTTATGCTATAAATAGTTTCTATACTAAATTGTATCAAAAACAGTATAATGTTGAATTTTACTACCACAAGAAACTTTTGTTCAAATATATATGTATGTGTGTGTGTGTGTATAATATATATATATACAGGGAGAATTCACAAAAAAACAAAAGACGAAGACAGGTGGTGTAGAAAACAAACAGATGTATTAGTATAATGCTTGGGAATTGAAAAAAGTCTTTAATGCTTCGAGTCTACGCTCTTCCACAGAAAGGAAAGTCAGGATATCCAAAGTTAATGCAGTACGATCGTTTCATGTGACTCCATTTAATCAAGCAATGTAAACATTACATCAAATATAAAATGTAGACCAATCTTCAGCTGCACAAAGATATAGAAATTTAATGAAATTACATTTAAACAGGACAAATTTTTATAATTAAATCTAAACTCTCCAAGTAGAAAGGAGGAATACAAAAAACCATTTTAACTTAGCCAGACCAGGCTAGTACAGGCTAGTAAATAATTCTAAGCAGATTTTTAACTGTCACTGATTTTATTTGTTTTTTGGTTCTGATTTATGGACTATCTTATCAGACCTAGGGATTCAAAGCTTAAGAGGACACTGGCATTTTCCATATATATATATGGCTAATTTCTGATCTTCTATACAGTCAATCAAATAGGAAGTTATATTGTATTAACTATTAAAGCATTGACAAGTTGGTTCAGTAATGTTGATTCAATGGATGTAGAATCAATTTTAATCTGCATATGAAATTTTACATTATTTTATTCTTTGCATCAAAGGATGAAGGAATAATGGATCATAATTGATAAACAAGAGAGAATTTACAATCTAACATTTTAGTTGTTTCAGTTCATTTTGTTCTTTTGCTTCACCTACTTTTAAAAACTATAATCTAATTTTTGTATGATGTATAATTCAAAAATATAATGGAATATATTTGGAAATTTAAACTACTATTTTAATATTTTATCTGCTGCAATACTTTGAAAAAAAAATGCTTTCGTTTATACAATGAAAAATAACTGATCAAAGAGTTAATTATTTGAAAACATTATTCCTTCCAAATGTCTACAGATTCATTTATAATTTTGTTAGCTAACATCAAGTTTCAATTTCTCTTTAAGTTTTCACTTAATTTAATTATTAAGATACATTGTGTTTAATAAAACAAATGTTTCTTTCTTACAAAATAAGAATCATATTACTATAAATGATTTTTGTTTGTATTTGTATAGATATGATGTAGCAATTGTATTACAAATGATATTATAAAGAAAACTATGCAAGTAATCTAGAGTTTGATGTCAGCTTTGGCAAATAGAATTTGTGGTAGAGTAATATTTCAAAATATGTATTTTCATGTTCATCTCCCAAAACGAAAATCAAAATTTGCTGCTAACTCAAATATATAATAATGTTAATGGATATAAAAGTGGATTGATAAATAAATAATTTTTCTTTAATTTATGAAACATTATATATATATATATATATATATATATATATATATATATATATACACAAACATATTTTATTGTATTATTTCAAATACCAGTATTTTTAAGGAGGTTTATAGAAATTCAACTTTAATAAAAAGATGTAATTCCATTTACTTGATTAACTTCAGATAAATTATAACTAAATCTGACCCACTAACACTAAGTACTAAACTAAGAAACACTAAGTACTAAACTAGATATTGTAAAATATCCTCTGCTTTACACTTTGTAAAATGTAATGCTACAAACAGAAAAAGAAAACCTATGTAAATATTTTAATTTTATAAATTTTATAAATTGAAGAAAACTGTAAAATGTTAACCTATTTCAGTAATGTGATCAAAGTTCTTTTATTCATTCCGATCTCTTAATAAGATTAAGCATTTCAAGCATTAATTAGGAAAAAAAGAAGAAACCTTTCAAGAAGAAGAATAATTGTTTTATGTAACATTTCTAGTACTTTGAAATCATTATGTTTACTATTTGTGAATTTTACTTTAAGCAAAACAGACTTTCTATTGTTCTATTCTTCTGCAGAAAGCATTTTGATAATTATAAACAAACTGAAATTACTGCATATATAAAATATTCAAGGTGGTTAAAAAAACGTAAAAGTAAAAAGATTTATTAAGTATGAAAGGAAAATATTCTTCCAAGCTATCTAAATTATCAAAGAATTAAGTATTCTACTATTGGGAATTTTTGTTAGTTAATAATTCTAAAATAAACATATAAAAGTCATTGCAATTACTGAAAGCAGTAAAATATAACTAATATCCTTCCTTCAAATCAGATCCTTTTGAAATAACCCATGTATTTGCAAGCTAATATTTAGTGGAATATGTGCTGTCATCCTAGAACCAATCAAAATATGAATTGGTATGACAATTCAATCTGATAAAAAGAAATGAGTTACTCGGACTGCATATTTAATCAAGTAATAGTGTATCAATATAAGAGTGTATATATTTACATGTGTGCATGTGTGTGTGTGTGTGTGTGTGTGTGTGTGTGTGTGTGTGATGTACATTCGCATAGTTATTTTAAGCATTTATATTCACTTTGTTGCTCTGACATTAATTAGCCAACTAATTATTTTTGTAATACATCCGTATTCACAATTTCTACCAACAGGGGTAAGATGAATGTGCAAATTTTGATGTTTGCATAAGAATTGTAGAAACAAATGTTTTTACAGTTTAATGCACTTGTAAGCACTAATTACTCAGCAATATAATGAACATATTGACATTAAAGTATTGATGTATACTCATCTAGGCAATCTATGCTGAATGATGTGCCTTTCATAATTACTGAGCATAGATGTTGAGCAATTTGGAATAGTGTTCTTACAAACTGTAGTCCAAGAATTTATCTTCACAGTTAAATATTCACTTTGGCATTCAAATTATATCATGACAAATGTATTATTGTGGTGATATCATAATGGTTCTTTACACTAATACAGAACCATTGATTTTATAGAAATACTTTGGGATGTTGTGATATTTAGGCATTTTCCCTAGAGCAGTGGTGATACAGTTGACATATAGTGATTTCCTGTAGAATATTGAAATCAGGCTATGAACTTGGTTTACTAAGAAGACAGCTTTGCACTAAGACTCTTACAATATTATAACAAGATTAACGACAATTCATGATAAAATTAACTACTTGTACTGTTGTATAATGTTTATGTATTGTTCATGGAGTTCTGATGATACAATGAGACTGAAGATGTAATAGATAAGTTACTGTTAACATATTTTGTGTAGGGAGAATTAAAAAGCTAACTAAAAACAATTGTGGTTTGAAAAAAAGAAACAAGAACAATATTAGTTAATAATTAATATCATTTTCATTTTACATCAATTACAGGAGATAATTTTCACTATGTTTTGGTCTTAGAATAGCATTTTTGATTGAATTATTTATTTTCTAATGAAATAAAGCTTTAAATGATTTTTTTATGAGTTTGGCAACAAAGGAGAGGCACATCCATATTGTTTGCAGGTTTTACTAGAATTAGAAAATGGATACAGGTGATGTTCAGTTTAAACGTCGATAGATCAACATCTACAGGGAAAAAATGAGGACAGGATAGATAATCCAATCAGCTGCAACTCTGGTGAGAAATACTGTGCAAAAGTGTAGTAGATTTAGAGTGAGTTTACTGCAGGAATAAT
This sequence comes from Octopus bimaculoides, assembly GCF_001194135.2. Lineage (NCBI taxonomy): Eukaryota > Metazoa > Mollusca > Cephalopoda > Octopoda > Octopodidae > Octopus > Octopus bimaculoides. Next base: position 188,620,813 of record NC_068981.1, read on the forward strand.
GATAAGGTAGATAGGAGTTTGAGATGAAAGGGATACGAAACTTGTTAGTTTAGAGGAAGAGAGACAGTTACAGAGGAAATAGAAGAGACAGAGAGAAAACAACACATCTACCAGCAAGTGATTGATGGGTGAGTCTTTGAAAATCAGCCAGATGGCCTTCTTTTGGATACAGTTCAAGTTGTTTGCATGTCTGGAAAAGTACTGTCCTGTATCTGGGACAGTATTCCTACAGACATGCAAACAACCTGGTCGGTGTGGGTCAATTAATGCTGCTGGGTTCACCAAGTTTACATAAAATACTTGCATTTGAAAGAATGTTATTTATGTGAGTCCAGTTGTGTATAAACTAAAAGAGTTTTAGTTTATACACAACTAAACTCACATTCTTTATTATGATGCTCTCAATTTTCATAAGGATAAATATGCATATCTGTATTTGTTCTCTGCTATTTCCTTCATCAAGTACTCTGTAATAATAATTTTTTGTTTATACTTCTTGCACTGAGGAGAACAGTGATATGTAATTAGTTTAATTTAATCAAATTAATTTAATCATTCTACCATGAATTTACATGTTAATATTGCTGTTTGAAATGCATGTATTAAAATTCTTTCAAATTTTAACATCTTCTCTTCTCCATTTTTAACAAATCTGTTGAGTTCTATGGGATACCTTTCCATAAATTCTCATAACACACCATATACAAATATTATTTTCATATTCGCAAACTTACGCCAGTAAGCTACCAGCAAAATATGAAGAACCTTTCTTAGAAATCGCTTTTTTGGAACCTGCCAAAGTAAAGGATGAAATATAATTCAACCTTTTCACATATATATGTGTGTGTATGTATGTACAGATTTGTATGTTTTATGTATGTATTCTCATGCATATAGGTGCATATCTAGACATATTCATATATATTTAAATAAACTTTTAGAAAGTTTTACAGATTTTTACAGTTCCAGTGATAGATTGGATCTGTGGCCTCGAATTAGTTTTCACCTTTCTGGCTTTGAGAAGCCTAATTTCTCAAGATTGGTATTTAGGCAGTGTGTTACATATCCCAGGTCCCTAATAATTACAGTTATAAACCTGAACTTGTAATCTGGATAGAGTAACTGACGATTTCTCAATAGTTCAGCATCGGTGTTCTCTTTTTCACTGATCTTCAGCTTTATGTTAACATCCACTAGACAGCTAATTTCCACAACTGTGCACAGTTTCTCTTCTCTATCCCAAATCATTATATCAGGTCTGTTGTGCTTACATTTTATTGAGGTCTTCATTGGTACATTCCACCAGTATTCCTTTTTAGTATGAGTGGCTATGGCTTCTACCATATTGTGGTTTTTTATTTCTTTGTCCTTGGGATTATCCTTCCAACAGTTTTCATTATAGAGTGTATAGATGTATGTATGTATGCATTTTTGTGTATGTTTGTTTTGTATGTTTGTTTGTTTGTTTTGTTTGTCTTTGTGTCTGTGTTTCTACCCCACCATGACTTGACAACCTGTGTTGGTGTGATAACATCCTTGTAACTTAGCACTTCAGTAAAAGAGATTGATAGAATAAGTAAAGAGCTTTAAAAAAATAAGTACTAGGTTCAATTCATTCATTTAAAATTCTTGAAAGTGGTGCCCCAGCCTGGCCACAGTCTAATAACTGAAACGAGTAAAAGATATGATGAACAAATTACAATTGTTGATAAAGTGGTTTCCATGGAAACAAATGCCAAGTAAAACTTAGTTGGTAAAGAAAGAAAAATTGATTAAAGCTTGGATATAAAGTGGTTTCAATAATGCTCGACTGATATGACATGGATCTCAATGATGAACATATTTAAAGTAGCAATATGCATTTGGTAAGGATCGTGACAAGAATGGAAGAGATGAAGCAAAGAATTATCACACAATCAAAAGAATTATCAATTAAAGAACTCAATTAAGAATTTGATAGAACTTGATTGAAAGCAGATGATAATCGATGTAAAGTACTGCACATCAGATGATGATTTGAAAATGCATTTAACTTTAGTGTCATGCACCAAGAGAAGAAGAAAAAAAATGCAATGAACGGACATGTTACTAGATTTTAAAATACTAGGATATATATATATGTGTGTGTGTGTGTGTGCATATATAT
>NC_068981.1:188623041-188629390 GCF_001194135.2 Octopus bimaculoides
ATAATAATAATAATAATAATTTTAGGGAATAAAATCCAAACTTACAGGGAAAAAAATTCAATTTAGCAAAACTAAATCAAATTTCCAAATATAAAATATATGTATATAATTTAGAGAAAAACCGCTATTAAATAATTCAGTAACGAAAATATAATTCATACCCTCCAGAAAATGAATATATGGTATACCATTTACTAGTTATTTTGTTTTTATGTACTATATTGTATTTTTAGAATAAGGTGTTTAGGATATATTTATTTTCTGGAGGGTATGAATTATATTCTTCATTACTGAATTATTTAATAGCGGTTTTTCTCTAAATTCTATATATATATATGCCAATATAAAAGTACTAATAAAAATAGTTAAGGTAGGGTTTTTGGCTTTTGGTTTTTGCACATGCTAATGCAAGTTAATAAACTTGATTGGTCTGTAGACATGAAGATACTGAACTGAAGAAATGAACAAAACAGAAATGGTGCAGCTTGTATTTTTGGAAGGGCACAGCAATGTTAAGAGGTTAATAATAGACATTTAGAGCCATGGAGATTAAGTGCAATCAGCAAATCAATGCAAGCACAGAATCCTTGTAATCAGTGCAATCAATAAAGCAGTGAACCATTAAACCAATGCACTAACTGCAGTCGGTGAAATCATTTCAATCGCTGCAACCAGTGCAATCACTGAAGAATGTCAATCAAATGGAGGATTTTATACTGGATGGAATTAAGATTTCTGCAGATTATTGGAACAACTCTATTCTAGACATGAGCAGCATCATATAGGAGATATATTGGTTATATATAGGGAGCTGCTCCCTTTCATTAAAGAAGCCTGTTGAACTTAGAATCAAAACGTTTTGGGAGCTTGAATGGAGATCTTTCAATGCTGGTGTGGTAACATTGGTCTTCTTAAGTCTTCAGTAAGAATCACTCATCTGAAGATGCAATTCATGAGGTAATGTAGCAAAAGGAATAGTTTGGCATCAGTTTGTAAAATTAGAAGATCTGTGATTCATCTTCTAGTCTCTTCTAGCAGTCTTGATATTAAGATAATCATGCGCTAGTACACCAAACAAAATTCTAACCCATGCCAGCATGGACAACGGACGTTAAATGATGATGGTGGTGGTGGTGATGACTTCATCCAGTTCTGTATTTAAGAGATGAGGAATTATGTACATTATTTACGTTTGATGGATATTTGTCCTCATCTTGTTTGTTGTTAACACGTTCCGGCTGATATACCCTCCAGCCTTCATCAGGTGTCTTGGGGAAATTTTGAACCTGAGCTCTCATTCCTAAGGTATTTTTCGATGTTATTGTTATTATTATTATTACTATTATTATTATTATTATTATTATTATTATTATTATTATTCAATTCATAGCCTGGAATTGAACTCAGAATCTTGGGGTTAGTAGCCCACGCTTTTAATCCCAAGAATCCAAGTTCGATTCCAGGCAGTGACCTGAATAATAATAATAATATCAAAAAATAGCTTAGGAATGAGAACCCAGGTTCGAAATTTCCCCAAGACACCTGATGAAGGGTGGAGGGTATATCAGCCGAAACGTTATGTTAACAACAAACAAGATGAGGACAAATATCCGTCAAATGTAAATAATGATTTCATCCATCTTTACACTGAGTTCAAATTACACTGAGGTCGACTTTGACTTTCATCTTTTCAGGGTCAATGAATTATGTACCAACTAACATCACTTCCCCCAAAACTTCAGACCTTGTGACTATAGTAGAAAAGATATTGAGACAATCATGCAGATGAGTTTCATCTTTCTACTGACGTGTCTTATGAAGTGAGTTTTGTTTTATGACACTGTTTACAAAAAGCTGACCTTTTCAAATTTCCTTCATGGTACTTGTCACCTATCAGACTCATCCCTGTATTTAGCCCTGGATGGAGCTTACCACCTGCTTTCAGCTGCGTTCCCATATAACTTACTCTAAATAACTTTCTCAGTCAGATCCATGTTTTAGAAAATTAAATGTAAAACATTAGGAAGAAACTGTAATCTCTAAATTTTATTCATCAAGAATTACTTCTGTACTCAACAGTGTTATCATTTTATGAATTTGGATGATATTTTATGAGTAAGGAAATATTTTCTTTTCCAATTAACCCTTTACCCAGCAAAGACTAATTAACTTGTCTTTACCCAATTTGTCTTTTTCAGAGTGCGACGAGCAAACTCGTCCAAATCATATTTCAAAAACAACCACAGACAAGTTTATAAATCAATTCTTGGCATTTCTCAGTTTTTATCTGGTTTTTTTTTATGAGTTACACCCAGATGTGAAGCTCAGAAGATGACAATGAGTATGAACTTTTTATTAGACACTTGGATACATCAGATGAAAGTGCAAGCTCGTCTAATAAAAAAATTTGTCTGAAAATGAAATGTTTTCTCAAAAAAAAGTCGCCAGGAAAAGGGTTAAAATATTAAATTACCGGATTTAGTTTTCCTGTCATATTACAGAATTTCCTCTGGAATTCTTAATTTTCACTTATGAAGGATGTGGGTGATGTTGCAGGTATTTTGTATTCAAATGATAAGCACAGTGGAAATGATATGCTGGTAACGTAAGACAATTAATGAGTTCCACTAGGATGTGTGAGTTCAGAGGCCAGAGAAGTGTAAAAAAGATAATTCATCTCTTCATTTTTATGTTTGTTACTTAAAAATTATGTGAATAGCTTTTGTGCATAGAAGGTAATATTTATGAAGATGATAAGTCCTTTGTAAAAAAAAAAAAGAGAGAGAGAGAAAGGTTTTGCTGTGAAATGTTTGTAATGTAATCCCTGAAAATGAAAAAAGGATTTGTAGTAGTTCAGATTGCTTTATTAAAAATTATTTCCAAAAATATTTGAACAGTTAATTTCATTTAATGAGCTTTACAAATCTGAAGTGATATTTGCCATTAAAACTATTTTAAGACATTTATGTTATTCAAATCAAATAGCATAGATGACTCAAGCATAGAAAATTTGAATAATTTTCTTAAAAGCTAATAAAAATTTGAAAAAAGAAACAATTTATTCAGAATTTAACATGTCGATCGCCATAGTATAGATTTTCATACCAGTTTGAAATACTTCTGCTGAAAAAGAGAAAAATTAATTGAAAGGCAAATAATCTTCATTAACTATTAAGAAAATTTAATTATGTAAATAGAAATATTAAAAATAAATAAGATATTTAAATTATGGAGATAACAACCTGAAATAATATATCAATGAGAAAAATTAATATGCTTTTATTTTGTTTGCAGTGAACCAAGATGATAAGATATAATATATTGAGTCATACATTTCTCAAGGTAAATTAGTTAGCTACTCCTTTAATAATGCCAAAAAATTCTTCCCCAAAGTATTTAGTATTAAGCTTTTCTTCTTCCTCTGAAAGTATGCCATCCATATTTTCCCTGCTTTAGTAGAATGTACCTACCAAATTAGAATCATTCCAGTTTTCTATAGATATATTTTAAAAGAACATTAAAACGAATTATTTTATCATAACATTCTTTTTATTATTGATCAGATTATTTGATAATATTTTAATACAATTTTGCTACAATATAGAATTACAAGTTTCAGTTTCAGAGGTAAATGTTCTTAAAGAGAGAAATTTATTGAGAATTATTGGAAGTTAGTAGGTTTGAGAAAATTCATTTTATTTTTTATATCTCACAACAAATATGGTAACTTAAATGTTCTTTATCCATTTCATGTTTAGATTTCAAATGAGCTTACATTTATAACAGCTTGATGTTTATAATCATAAATTTTAGAATATTAGTCTACTAATATATTTATATAAGAATAATTTGTTATTAAGAAAATATTTTTGACTTTAAAAGCTATTGGAATATCAAACACATTTTATGTTCATCTGTACTTTACATTTTAATCTATCAATTATCCCATCATTTTCAGGTGTCTTCTTTTTCATGTACATTTTACACAAAAAGCCTATACTTCTATAAAAAACAACAAAAAAAAAAACAGTTTTTGAAAATTCCCTAATTTTACACAGTGTGCAATATATCAAGCTTATTAAAGAACATTAATTTATTTTACTGGTTGATTGGTTGGCTGGTAGCAGTTCTGAGTGATCAGTTTTATTACTAATATTATCATTGTATGTCTTCACAGCTAATTCATATTTGATTGGTAAAGCTTATTCTAAATTAGGAAAATGGCAAATGATAATATTGAGTTTGAACACATATAAATTGCTTATACACATTCTGTTATTACTAAAATATCTTTTAAAATATTGATAAATTTGATACCAGTTCAAATATGCTTGAGATGTATTCAAACCCATAAGAAAGCAATTTACTCTATTTTGTCATGGAGAAAAGATTCTTGCTGCAGACAAATAGATGTCAGATTGTAGCATCCCTCCTTTCCAGTGGTTAATGCTGAAGAGGCGATGACTACTCTGTAATGCATGCATCTATCAATCTTGGTAGGAGGTTCTTTGAACTGACTTTGTGTGTTAACACCTATTTGTCTACATCAGGAATTTTTCTCCATAACAAAATACAGTGGATGATTTTCTTGGAGATTAGCACTTGTAATCTATCTATATTTTATTATGGCCAGACTGCTGATAAGTACAACCTGTCACAGTACATTGACTGGAAAATGATAATAATAAAATTATTGTGTATAGCACTCAAGTGCATTACAACTCATCAAAGGTGCATGTATAGTACATAGAATTATGTACAAAAGTCAGGAAAGTGAACAGTGTATAAGTCATGATATATATGTGTGCATATTAAGAAAGACTTGGTCTCTCATCGGTTTGTAGTGCTCCACTTCCCACTGTTTGATACTGAAGAGGAGATAACTACTCTGAAATACATGCACCCTTCAATCTGGGTAGGCAGTGCTTTGAACTGTGTTTGCTTCTATTTTTCTACAGTGAAACAAAATACCGTGAATGGCTACCATACAGGTTTGAATATGGTTTCAAGTAATATTTGAACTCTTAAGTTTATATTTGTACACAGTACAACTTAGCACTTCTAATCCATACATAATTTATATATATATTTGTTAAAAGAAGGGCCACAAAGCAACCATAAACCAGACAGACAACAACAAAAACTAGAAGTATGTACATGCACAGCACAAAGAACAAGCAAAAAAAACAAAAAAAAAACAGAACAATAAGAGGAAAGGGTGCTTAGGTATGGCAAGGGTAGTAGTGGTGAATTTTATGAAGATTAGAATTCGTGAAAGATGCAGCATTCTGTCAGCTAACAACTGACTCAGGTAGTTTATTCCATGTCTTCACAAATCAGAGTGTATTAAAATGTTTCTAAAAGTCATGCATGCTGTGCTGGTTTTTTGACTTTATAAGCTTGTCCGTGAGGTATTGAAAATAAATGGTGTAAGAGTAAATATAGACTCTTTGTCTTTGTACATTCCATTACTTAATTTACTGATTCACAAAGCAGAAAAGCAGTGTAGAGCAGACAAAACTTGGCTTAATTAACTTTCATACTGTGTTCCTTTTTTTAACATAGGTGAGTCGACAAAAGTTTGGAATAAGATATGTAAAATTGTAAAAATGTCAATCTAGCTACAATTGAGAAACATTTAATCATATTCATTATAAAATTGGTATATTTAATTTTCTAATAAGTAGAATAGCAAAGGCATGCAAATAAAAACAAGAGAAAAATACTTTTACTTTAATTCAAATAAAATATTATTATTCATTTTCGTTTTCCTATCCTCTGATTTCCATTTTTAATTTAAACTTGAATACTTATTATGTATGATAAACAGTTTATTCCTTTGCAATCTGCTCATTGTGCAATCTTTTGTTTATTGTAAAGTTAAAATTTGCATCATCTTATTCGATATCATTAGTGACATTATACATTCAATCCATTCAAAATAAGTCTTTATTATTCCTTATTTCCAGAACATTAATTTCATCAGGAACACTAATAACAGCCAATTAATGGAATGTTCTAGATTCTCAAAAGTATAATTTTAATTTATCAAAATAATATCCATGAGCAAGTATTTATCCTTCTGAGACCATTTTCCATTAATTTAGGTTAATTATTGAATGCATGAAATTTAGAACATTCCATCTTTAATATTAATCTTATGGTTTGTAAAACTGTAGTACAGACACAAGAAAGTAACTTTGTTATTACTATATATATATATGTGTGTGTGTGTGTGTGTGTGTGTGTGCATATATACATATGCATATATATGTGTGTGTGTGTATGTAATATATATATATGTATGTAAAATATATGCCTATATATATATATATATATATATATATAT
>NC_068981.1:188631044-188636044 GCF_001194135.2 Octopus bimaculoides
CAGAGGTTTATCCTTAGCTAGGTATTTCTCCTGCAACTGTCTCACTAGAAATAAGGCATCAGTAGTGCTTTTACCTGGCACGAACCCAAACTGCATCTCATCTAAATTGATTCGCTCCCTAATTAGTTGGGCTATGACCCTCTCTGTAACTTTCATAACCTGATCTAACAGCTTGATGCCTCTGTAATTATTTGTATCTAAAGCGTCACCTTTACCTTTGTAGCAGTTGACTATGATGCTGCTACACCAGTCATTGGGTATGACTCCTTCGTGTATCACCTGGTTCGTAATACGGGTGACTAGGCTATAACCACTAGGTGTGTGACCTAGTGGTTTGGATGTTGATTTCATGACCACAAGATTGTGGGTTCAAATTCTGGATCAAGCAGTCAACATAAATAGTTTTCTCATTCATATATATTTTCTTCCTCTAAAGCTGCTAAATTTAAAACCAACAACCATGCTAAAGAAAGGTACATTCCAGAAATAATTGTAACTTCACACAGAATTATAAGTGAGAAGAATGTTTTTGTTGCAGATTTAAAGCTTTTTTTATAAAACTGAAATTGCCACATTAATAACTCACTGCCCCCCCCCCCATAAGACATACCATATATTCACATGTATACATGCACGTATATATTAAACAAGGGAAATATTAAATAATATTGAAATTATTTGCCTTTGTATGACATAAACAATATAAACACTTAACAGCATTTATTATTAGAGTCAAATAAGGTGGCTGGCTAGCAGAGTCGTTAGCACGCTGGATTAAATGCATAGCAGTATTTCACCTGTCGCTACGTTCTGAGTTCAAATTCTACCAAGGTCGACTTTGCCTTTCATCCTTTCGGGATCGATAAATTAAGTACCAGTGAAATTTTAGGGTCGATGCAATCGACTAGTGCCCTCCCCCAAAGTTTCAGGCATTGTGCCTATAATAGAAAGCATTATTAGAATCAAATAAGACCGCAAACTGGTTGAATCGTCAGCACGCCGGGCAAAATGCTTAGTGGTATTTTATCCATCCTTACATCCTGAGTTCAAATTCTGCCGAGGTTAACTTTGCCTTTCATGTTTTCGGGGTCAGTAAACTAAGTACCAGATGAGTACTGGGGTCGATCTAATCAACTGGCCCTCTCCACCAAATTTCAGGCCTTGTACCTATAGTAGAAAGGATTATTAGAGTGAAATAAGAAGTTGGTTTGATTTTAGACTCAACTTCATTGAAAATATGAATATATTGAGAAGTGGCTAAAATGCAAATAAAACAGGTGACTTTTGAGAAAAAGACAGTTGCTGCCTTATGTATGTAACTGGTAAATTAGGAAAATGGGTAAATTAAGAAAATGGTTTTACAAAACTGTTTTGTAGGATTGGCAGTATCAAAAGAATGGCAAGCAAAATGCCTTGTGCTAATTTTGCTCATGATGAGATTTTACCAAGATCACCTAGTCACATCAGTAACATACTCCATACATACACATAATGCACATATATATTCACATGCACACACACAAGCCATATTTAGACTGAAACCTGGTGCAGCTCTCCATCTTACCAGTTCCAGTCAAACCATTCAACCCATGCCAATATGGAAAATGGATGTTAAATGATGATGATGATGTATATCTTAAATAAGAGAAATGTCAAATAATATTAGGGTTATCTCCCTTGGCATTACATGGGCATTTCTTATGGAAAAATAAATTTCCAGTCAAGTATTGTCAATATAATTGATTATATCCCAACCTAAAATCTGAAGCCTTGTGCCTATGATAGAAATCAATATATATCCAGTATTTTCCAAAAGATATTTTGCATTTTCCTGGCAAAGACACTTCAATAGCAGGCTTGAATTTTTTGCAATATAGATATATGGAAAGAGAAAGAAGAAAAAATGGTTTTTGATTGAACTAAAAAAGAGATAATTATTTGTGACGTAAATCTGTTTCGAGGATTTTGTCCCATATTCATCTAAACCCAACTCTAAATGTGTTTAAAATATTCTTTTCAAAGTATTGATAATGCTGACAGAGAAAGATCTAGCTCAATTTAGCTTTTAACTTTATCGACACATCTTCATATAATTAGAGATGGCAAGTGATATTGTAGATGAATCCGATCTCAGTTTTAATGTAATCTAAGTGCCGCAGAAAAAAAAAAAAAAAGAAAAATGGTAACGTATGACTTGTATTTAATCTACAGATCATTCAACTTTGTTGGGTTTTTGTTTCTTTGTCTTTTTGTTAGTTCTCTAAGATGAATCTCAAATAGTTAGCTATAAAGGTTATAATATATTACAAAAGGAAACAAAAAATGTTTAAAACTATCAATACACTAACTGGTAAATAAAACTTTAATAATTAAAATATGCACCATATTTCTTGGAATACAGTTCCAAATGTGTTAAATATTGGGGTACATTTCATTGGTATAAAGTTGCAAAAAGAATGTCTTATTATCAACATGATCATTTACAAAGTGGTCTTGTTGTTTATGACTGTTTCGGTAGATTTATAACAAAATATTTTTTGATGGCCTTGCTCTCCTGTTTTCAGGCATAAGCTGAAAAAATGCTGAGTAAGTGCATTGGATAGACCATATCACTCTCTATTTCCTATCTTATTTAAACTAACTATTGCTTAACCATCCTCTCACACCGTCTCTGATGAAGGGATATAATATATATCCTGGAAACAGCTGTAAGACCTTCTATTTATAAATGTTCTATATTATATACAGCCTTGGTTTTTTTATCTCATTACGAAATTAAATCTTTATATATATATATATATATATATACGACAAGCTTCTTTCTGTTTCCATCTACCAAATCCACTCACAAGGCTTTGGTCGGCCTGAGGCTATAGTAGAAGTCACTTGCCCAAGGAGCCATGCAGTGGGACTGAACCTGGAACCATGTTGTTGGTAAACAAACTACTTACCACACAGCCACTCCTGTGCCTATATATTATCCATTTTTTTCTTTTTGTTTTGTGGAGAATTGTGAAGAGTATAAATATGGTGTTCACTAATGTTTTCCTCTCTCATGTTGATTTGTGACATATCAAAATGCACTGCAGTTGCTCCCCTTTTATAATTACATAGTGAGTTTGTATGACTACTAAAACAGTTAGTTCTAATGTTTATGACTTCCCCATTTGCATTCAAATTTGTAAATCACAATGACCACTAGTCACTTACTCACAGATTTATAAGCTTATGCTTTATCATTGATAAGATTTTTAATTTTGCCTCTTTTGGAGTATGTTATTAGATTCACTTTGTAGTTTGGTGTAATGCATTTTGAGTTCTGTTTTATGAGGTTTTTGATGTGTTCATCTAGCATATAGCTAGTGTTCACTTGAATTGTTATATACTATACATTATTTTAATTAGCTTAGTGAATAATGTATTTTTCACATAGTATTTGTGACTGTATTACTTTATGACTTGTTAGAATACCTGTTGTATGAATACTGTTTCATTCTGTGAGTCACTTTATCTAGTACTTCATTTGTGGAAAGGTATTTAAATGCTCTTTGAAGAAAAGATTTTCTCATTGACATTTTTATATCCTTGGATATATGCTATCTCCATACAAGAATATGCATTTATTTGTCTTTGGAATAAATATATCAAATGTATCTTTTATTTTCTGTTTGGATGTTTATGTCTATAAGCGGAGTCATTGCATTGCTTGGATTTTTCTTTGTACTCTTTTTGACATTGAAATTTAATATCAAGCAATTCTCCAGTAATTCTTCCTTTAATTTCTCAACATCTTTTGTGGTTATATCATCTCTATATTTGGTACATGTATGTACATCTTTGATTTTTATTGTAACCATGTAGAACATCACCAACATTGTAAGAATATGTATAAAGAATCATCTGTGTAGAGTCTTTAAGGAAGAACCCATGGCTACTCCAACTTTATTGATTATATAATTTGTTATGTGGAGAGTGAAAGGATACTTCTCTTATACAGGTCGCTAACAATTCCATCTTTGTGTTTGCTGATACCATAGGTAATTATATTATGGGTGTTTGCAGTGGTGGACTGGCCAGGTTGCCAGCCTGCCCGGTGGCAAGTGGGCCTCTGCACCATTAGAATCTGTATATGGGGGCCTATGTTAGTATTTTAGGGGCCCATTCCCTCAAGTTTGAGAATTTTTTTATTCACTCCTGGAAGAATGCATTAATTATTTCAGCCTGGCTATGTTTGTAGACAGTTGAAAAGAATACTTTTAACAAAAAAAGATTTAATTAAAGCATTGTAGTTGTGGGTGGACCCCTTTAGTCTCCTGGCAGCCAATATTTTTAGACCCAATCCACCACTGGGTGTTTGTATATATTATTTGATGTGGTCTCTATTGTTTCTGCTACTGACAATTAAGTAAACAGACTTTCTATTCGAAAATGGAGTCGCTGCTTATTTTGCTAGTTTCTTCTGAGATCTTTAGGAACTCTTTGGATTAATGTATACTGTATCTCTTATACATACTGTATCTGTTATGTATTTCATTTGATAATGTTGTACAATTATTTAGTTATCTTCTGTGATAGCTTATTTGAGATAATGCCAGAAGGGATGTTTGTGTATTTTGCTGTTTTTTATATATATAAGAATCTAAAAAAAATAATAAAATTAAAAAAAAAACATCATTCTGCTCAGCAATCTAATTGCAAAATCTGAGTATCTTTGAATGTGTCACCACTAAGACAAATATTTAGTGAAAGAACAGGAATTTACTATCACAACCAGATTATACAGCTTTCACCTGCTCTTAACATTTACCTTCCCTTCCCACATCAACTTCCTGCTTGATATCTAAAATCTTGCCAAATGCATTGTTTAATTGTTAATTGTACATACTTGTTGCATTCATTTGTATATACACATAAGGCTATATACATAGATGATTCTTCATGCAAATTCTTACTGGAATTTTTTTGCCTTTGCTGCAGTTCTTCAGTCAATTTATTTTTTA
>NC_068981.1:188638544-188643919 GCF_001194135.2 Octopus bimaculoides
ACTGTCTTAAATGACTGTTCATCAGAATGTAAGCATTGTTATAATGGTGAAAGAAAGAGAGGGAATACAGTCGTTTTAGGAATGTAATTTCTTTCTACATGAAGTAAGAAGAGTTTCTTGATAACATGGTTTTAATAATTCAGAAATTTAATGTGCTTAATGACCAGCTGAGTGAGTGTCAATCTATTATTATACAACACTTGTACAGTGCATAAAATGATCCAAATAATAAAGTAAACCATTTAGTCGCTTGTATTGTCAACAAAAAGGTTGCAACTCTTGTCTGATGCACAAAAGTACAAAACAAAACGACCAAAATATTTAAGTGCCTCGTGCATTTTGTGCATAGAAGTAGAAATTAGTTTAGAAATCTTATTAAATAAAGGAAGAACCATTCAATGAAAAACAATGTTTAATAAGCTTCAGATAAACAAAAATGGTTTGTTGAAACTCCTGTATGGTTTGCCTGCAGTGATTAATTTCAACTTCATATTAAAGTTGACATTTTTAGCTGTATATTGATAAACTTGTATCTCTGTGATTGAATTTGCTCCAATAAAATGAAGATGCTGTAAATATAGTTTCAAAAACATTCAATGGAAGTCCAGTATAAATTTTCAAAACCATTTTTTTGTATTTAGCATAGCTCTGTAAATATTTTTGGTAGTCCTTGTTTGTTCCAGTGGATTTCATTTGGATTTATACCATTACAAACATTAGAATTTTGGTTAGCAGTAAGATCTTATGATCTCAATCTAATCAGGTTGGATATTATTTCTTCGATATTGAATGAGTGACTTTAACAGAAATGTAGCTAATCATTTTCTAACACCTCTGTTTGGGTGGAAAATGTTATTTCATCTTTTACCACTAGGATTTTGCTGATTGAAGGGGGGGTTATACCAAGTTATGTTTTTGTTTTTATTTTTGTATTTGGATGAGGTGTTCTAATATATCTTTTGTCATAGAAACTATTATGTTTTAGAACATCATTGTAGAACTTATCAACATCTTAAAAATAACAGCATTTGAACAATCATTAAACTGAACGTTTTGTGCTAAGGTTGAGGGTAACATAAAGTTAAAATCAAATGTTATTTTCTATTTAAATATTTAAATTGCTTGAAAAGGTTATAGAAATCTTTCCATAATTGTTTTAAAAATCAACTTTTGAGAATTAAAAGATGACTATCCCTGTAGAAAGCTCAATTTCAAAGGAAAAACTTTCTGTATCATAACTTAGGGTACATAATCATAGTCATTAATTTTCACCAAACACCTCACAACAATTCTAACATCAAAAGAAACGTTAAGAATTGTTTTTATGCAAAACAGAACCAATTTTCATGCATAAAACATAAATAAAATATCAATTGATGCTATGATAATTTAGGAAAGATTTTTTATGAAATTGATAGCATTCTCTGCAGGGTTTCAAAAATTGAAGGATAACTATCATGAAAAGCTCAATGAAGAAACAGCTTTATTAGCTATGGGTTTAAACCAATTAACTATAGAATTTCTTTTTCTAATGGAGTAAAGGAGATACTCTCCAAATTTTAGACATTATCTGTGAAGAGCTGTGAACAAATTTAGTTTTTCACCTTTTTTCAAAGCAAGGGATTCAAGTCTGTTGTTATTTATCTAATTTGTTAATGATATTTTTGACTTCTGTGTTTATGCTAAAAATCTGTTTGCTTTTGGTACGTTTTGCTGATAGAATTAACTGAGGATTTATTGTAAGAAGATTGAAAGAATATCTCTCTATTGAGTAAAGTTTTTTTTTCTAATCAGAAGGTACACAAATATTTTTTGCTATCAGGAAACTTTCTCAGCTTATTGTTTAAATCCTTCTGGAATTGTATCAAATGATTTTAAAATTTGAATATTCTTTATCATATTTAGCAGGTCTTCACATTATATTTGTGACATCATATACTAGGTAAAACTTTCTTTATGTCAACAGTTATTACGAACAGAAACTTGATAGTTTGTATCTCAAAAATATAGTGCTTAGAGTTTCGACTTTTTGATGAAATGTTTCCTTAATGAAGAAACCCTTTCAACAGAAATTTTGTGAGAAGTAAAGGGATGCTTTTTTCCATTGAAATCAAGTGATATATCTGTGAATTAATCTGGTATTACAAAATTGTTGAATAACTTGAGAGATGAAACTGCAATGAAATAGTATTCGTGATAGTATTCTTTGTTAAAATTTTGATTGCACTCTCATTCCATTAAACGAAATCATACGTCAAATAATAGTAAACACTCTAAACACTTGCAATTCCACGATCTCTTATAACTGACTGCGTAGAGAAAAGTACCTTGCTAGTTCTTAAGTATACTGTG
This sequence comes from Octopus bimaculoides, assembly GCF_001194135.2. Classification (NCBI taxonomy): domain Eukaryota; kingdom Metazoa; phylum Mollusca; class Cephalopoda; order Octopoda; family Octopodidae; genus Octopus; species Octopus bimaculoides. The sequence goes on from NC_068981.1 coordinate 188,640,897, forward strand.
TCGAAGAAATGTTGATGAATGATAACTCTCCAAAAAAATCTTACATTAGAACTACAAAGACATGAAATTCAAAGTGAAATATTACTTACATGGATGTTTGTCAGTCAAACTAAATAGAAAATTTTCAACTGAACTTTCAGGATATATTTGGAGGTTGAGGTAAAACTTGTGACAGTACTTTTAATGTAATGTAATTTCTCAATTTTGTGCCAGCTTACATACACTGAAAAGCAAAAATATGTTGAGTTGTCTTCTTTACTTAATTGAAATATCAGTTTATTACTGAAGGGGAACATTTTAATTCTAGGAATGGTATTCTTTGAAATTTTTTGCGATGAAGGAAAATAATCCCAAAAGACATATTCACCATAGGATATTTTCAACAAGATGTATCTACCACTATCATATTCTTTAGTTTCTATTATGTTCTTCTTTTACATATTCTTTATATATATATATATATATATATATATATAAAACTTTACATTACCTTTCACATTGTATCTTCCTTTATTCACTTTCTTCCTTACCCATCTTGTTCACCATTTGTTTCCCTTTCTTTAACTTTGCAGTATTTTCTAGTATTTGACAGTGAATGACTTTTTGTTAGTGACCTAAAATATCTGTAATAATATAATTGAATTACAGTTGGGTATCTTATTTTAATTCATTTGTTTTTAATCTGGTGATTTTTATCTTTGCATATACATCCTTTCAAACATTTAATATTTATTTGATTTTATCATCACACATGACCACTAAATAAAAATTGTTTCATTATTAGCACAACTTACATTGCACCATTAATCATACCACATTAACATCATATATAGGCTTAACTGCCAATGAGCTCTAAAGACAACACATGACCATTATTTAAAACACTTATTTAAAACAAAATGATACATCATTTTCTAAGTATATATGGTCTTTTCAGTTCATAGAAACATCTCTCATAGTATTGAAAATTGGAAAATTCTTACACCCATGCAAGAATCAGACCTTGCTAATTTTATACCACTGAATCCTTAAAATGATGTTCTTTAAAATGAAACTACTGAACAGTAACACCACATTAGTTTCTGCCTGTAAGCATAAAATATTTAATACTACAAATTTCTAAACCTGTAATTTTTCTCAAACAGCTGAGATAAATACTAACTTCATCCAGCAAAAATAGACTCAGCCACAATAAGTAATCTTTCTCCCACCACTGAACTCATAAGCCTTCTACATAACAATTCTTAACATTTGCTCCTAACATCTACTTATTTAATCTGTCAAGCAGATCTACTTAACTATCTTTTATAGGTGTAGCCATATATGTCACAGTAGATCTATGTATGCATGCATTTTTATGAATTTATATGCATCTTCTAATATGTATCTTTGTGCATATATGTTTCCTCTTTGGATATGTGTATGTGAATATACAGGATGCGATGGGTAGATTGTCAACATTTTCTATTTTTAATTTCGTGCATGAGCATTGTTTTTTAATTTTGTCAACTACACAGTATAGTAGGGTCAGTTGTGCACCGTCTGTGAGGAAAACAACACCATGACACAATTCACTCTGCCAGAAATTTGGAAATGACATGCTGTACTGCTTGGCATTCACGCCGGAAGCTCCAATACGAACATTTCAGAGTGTTTGGGTGTCAATCTAAGGACAGTGCAGAGGATTTGGAAAAAGTTGGATGGGTCTAATGAGGATTATGAAGATACAGCAGCTTGAAAGCTAACTTTTATCATTCTGATAAGAAAAGAACTCCTGAATTTGTTGGTGAGATCCAGGCTATGATTGACAACGACCCCTCCAAGTCTATTAGGTCAATCACCAGGGACATTGGAGTGTCTGAATTTCTTATCAGGCAAGTAGTGCATGAGGATATTCAGTATTCTCCATACAAGATGAGAAAGGACCAATTTTTATACCAAGCCATCAAGGACAAGGGGAAAGACTGTGCAATGAATCTTTTGAAAAAACTCAAGCATCCCCTCCAACTGAACATGCTTTAGTTTTGCTTAGATGAGAAAAAGTGTGTGTGTGTGTGTGTGTGTGTCCCAACATTGTTTGATAAGTGGTGCTAGTGCATTTATGTCCCCATAACTTAGAGGTTCAGCAAAAGAGATCAATAGAGAAAGTACTAGGCTTACAAAGAAAAAGTCCCCGGGTTGATTTGTTTGACTAAAGGTGGTGCTCCAGCGTGGCCACAGTCAAATGACTGAAACAAATAAGGGAATGTACATATAGTAAGTAGCTTGCTTACCAACCACATGGTTCCAGGTTCAGTCCCACTGCGTGGCACCTTGGGCAAGTGCCTTCCACTATAGCCTTGGGCCGACCAAAGTCTTGTCAGTGGATTTGGTAGACAGAAACTGAAAAAAGCCCATCGAATATATGTATATATACATGTGTGTGTGTGTGTGTGTTTGTGTGTCTGCGTTTGTCCCCCAACATCGCTTGACAACCGATGCTGGTGTGTTTGCGTCCCTGTACCTTAGCGGTTCAGCAAAAGAGACCGATAGAATAAGTACTAGGCTTACAAAGAATAAGTCCTGGGATCGATTTGATCGACTAAAGGCGGTGCTCCAGCATGGCCGCAGTCAAATGACTGAAACAAGTAAAAGAGTAAAAGAGAGTAAAGAGTATATGCTTCTTGTGTATATTTGCATATATGTGCATAGCTGTGTCTATCTTAATCTTTCCTGTTCTCAGTATGCATCCGTCACTCTCTTTGTACAAGTGTGAATATGAGTACACATGGTCTCCTCTGTGTCTGTGCATGTATACATACATATATATATATATATATAGAGAGAGAGAGAGAGAGAGTTTACTGTTAAGATCAACAAAAAAGTACTCCATCCAGTCAGAGATGAATATCATTTAATGTATACAGTATACAGGTACAAGCTATTAAGCAAAAAACTATTAGTAGCTCTTTTTTTTATACTGTGTACATTAAATGATATATGTATGTATGTATGTATTGTGTACGTGTATGTATATATGTACA
>NC_068981.1:188644418-188645956 GCF_001194135.2 Octopus bimaculoides
GAAGAATACATAAGACTCGGCTATGTCAAGATGGACTTATGTATTCTTCCTCACATTTGGATTTTTATGTATTCTCTCTCCCACTTGGATTTGAAATGTTGCCACATTTATAATATGTCTTTTCTACAGTAATTTTTTCTGCATTTTCGTGCAGCTGAAGATTGCTCTTCATATTGCATTTAAGGTAATGCTCGCATTACTTAAATAAATTGAAGTAGCATGAAACGTGCGTACTGCAATCACCTTTGAAATCTGTGTTGCTTATTTTTTTATTTTAATCACCTATCCCTTTGGGATGCAATATTCGGGTGCCTACGCATAAGTACCATATTCAAGCCTTGAATCTATATCTAAACCGTCTATAAATATATATATATTTCAGTTAGTATGTATAATACAGCAATCTGTATATCTAACATGGATATACTGTAAGAAAGCCACAAAACTGCATTATTCATCGAGAGAAAGCATCTCGTATAGATATATAGTGCTAAGCAGTGCAGAAATGTATCAGTAATGAACAAAAAAGTGTCCAGCAGCATCAGCAGAAGTAGAATTGCTAGATCTGGGAATTCTGCATTTTTACGTGCTATCAGTAATATCCACTATCAGTGCATGTTTTAGACAAGCCCACACACTTCTTTTATCGTTTGCTTGTTTCAGTCATTAGTCTGCAGCCATCCTGTGGAACTGCTTTCAAGAATTTTTAATCAAACAAATCAAGCCCAGTATTTATGCTTTTGTTAGCTTGAGACCTATTCCCTCAGTCTCTTTCACTGAACTGCTAAGTTGCAGGGACGCAAACACATCAACACCACCAGTTGTAAATGGTGTTAGGGGACAATCACAGGCACAAAGGCTAGCACACACATGGAGTAGATGAAACAGGGACAACTGACGAAGGAGTATATTCTTTATGTTGCATGTCTTGTTTCTCTGTTTGTTTGTTTTTTGTTGTTTGAAAAAAAAGTTTCTTTTCTATGTTTTTGTTTTTATGTTTTCGTTTCTCATTGTGTTCAACGTTTTTTTTTTCATGTCCTGCACCCATATATGCATGTATATATACATATATATGTAGGTATGTACATATATGTATGGATATATGCATATATTTATATATTATTTATATTATATATACAACAGGCTTCTTTCAGTTCCTGGCTACAAATTTTGCTTACAGGGTTTTGGTTAGCCCAAGCTTATAGTAAAAGACACTTACTGAAGTTGCTATGCATCAGGACTGAACTCAGAAGCATGTGGTTGGGAAGCAAATTTCTTGCCACACAGCCATGCATACACCTAAATGAAGTGCTATGATTTCATATATAAATAGAACATATGGCTTTTAAATTTTATGGTAGCTGGTTCTAGTACCTAGTTCTACTGAATCCTTATAAATAATTGTTATATATGTTTATATATATATATATATATATATATATATATATAATGAAAGAGAGAGAGAGAGATAAATACCTGGAAATGTACATGTCAATAAGGCATGTGCATACATACATACTACTTGATATATAATATCT
>NC_068981.1:188646249-188648731 GCF_001194135.2 Octopus bimaculoides
ACCAAGGGTCAATATAATTGACCTAATCCGTTTTTCTGTCCTTGTTTGTCCCCTCTATGTGTAGCCCCTTGTGGGCAGTAAAGAAATAAGAAAATGGAGGGAATCCAGAGGTAGTATTCATCAGCTGTTAGACATTATATTATGTCTATTTATTTATTTTAAACAGTTCAGATAATATATAAATACATTTGTAAAGTACAAGTAATTTCTAGAATAGAGAAAGAAGAGCAGTTTCTTACAGTTGTTTCTACCAAGAGGTCACAGTACCCCACATGTTATTTCCATCTTTTCAGTGTACTCTAGTAATCTGTAGATAAAATTAGGGTACTTGTGTATACCTCTAGGCTTTGTCAGAGAGTTTTTCATAAGATAGTCCAAGAAGTTTATATATATATATATATATATATAAAAATACACAAGTTTACGCATATACTCAAATATGCACATATAAAAATATATGCACACATATGTACATATATGTCTATTACATAATCTGTAATGATATTACTTGTAGGCCACAGTTATTATTGAAATATTCGATACAAAATCAGAAGCATATCATTTATTAATAGTAAGATAAATCTACAAATAATTTTGTTTCACCAAATATGAATTTTCAAAGTTTGATAAATAAAAATATTAATATCATGAATTTCAAACCACCAGTAGATAGAACAAATAAAATAATACTGAAAAAAAAAACTTGCATGAGAAGTCATGTGATGTCTTCATAAGGCAGGAAAGAAAAAGATATATAAAGTATTTTAAAATCAGATAAAACCAGAAAAATAATGTGAAAAAATAACTGCCCTTTGATGAAATAGTAGTTAGTGTATATGTAATGTCACTATTTATTTACAAATATAATTGCAAATGATTAACATTCAGAAAAATCTACTATTTTGTGAGAGTTTGGTTGCGTGTGTACGTGTGTTGCATTGAATACTTGTCTGTGTTAATGTTTTATCTTTCTATCAAGGTTTTTTTCATGTTATTAGTGAGACATCACGTCTGTTTTCACCAGTGACAGATATATCACGTCCTTCTACACCAAAGACACAACTGCATATACTCACATGGTAGCAGCAAATGTCCATAACACAGACAGAAAATTATAATTCTTACATAGAAGAATATTTAGAATCTCCTTCATAAATAAAGCAGTAAAAAAATCCACAAAATAAAACAAACATTGGTCAACAAGTCAACTCTAATACATTAATAAACTAAGCTACAGAATAACATAAAAATACACTGACAAAATCCATCCAATATCATACTTATTAAAAATAGTAATTATTCATAAAGTATATATGAATCAAATGCTGGCCATCTTTGGAATAAGTGTACACATTACTAAAGACCACATAAACAAAGCTGGCAAGTGAGGTTTGTAGGCAAAAACCGAACACATTATATAAAACTTCATGAGAAAAACACAAACTGTATGATAACAGATTATAAACTAACACAATATGTTTCTCCTCACAATAGGGATAGGAGTGGTTGTGCGGTAAGTAGCTTGCTTACGAACCACATGGTTCTGGGTTCAGTCCCACTGCATGGCATCTTGGCCAAGTGTCTTCTACTACAGCCTCGGGCCGACCAAAGCCTTGTGAGTGGAAGCCCATCGTATATATGTATATATATATATATATATATATATATATATATATATATATATATATATGTATGTGTGTCTGTGTTTGTCCCCCCAACATTGCTTGACAACTGATGCTGGTGTGTTTACACCCCCGTTACTTAGCGGTTCGGCAAAAGAGACCGATAGAATAAGTACTAGGCTTACAAAGAATAAGTCCTGGGGTCGATTTGCTCGACTAAAGGTGGTGCACCAGCATGGCCACAGTCAAATGACTAAAACAAGTAAAAGAGAGTACAATATATTTAAAACTACACACCATCCACTCACCCACACCTCATTATCCCATGCCACTACATTCTCATACATGCACACCTGCATAGACCCTATACCACACACACATACACATCTCCCATTATATCCATCGCTAAGCATAGCTACCCTCCTATACATGCACATATAATCCCAGCTCCTCTTTCCTTCTTTCCAAACTGTCCCCACTGAACTGCATGCCCATCTGGTTCCTAAGCCCTTTTTCCTAGCCACCTTTTCTTTTTCTTTCCTTTTTTTCTCATCAGCTTTCTCATTTTTTTTTCTGATGAAGAACTAGTGTCCAAAGCGTTAAGACTCTCTTCTTTTAGAGCATTAAGCTAATTCAGTATTTGTTAAAACTTATCCCTCTCATGCTCTCTTCTTTTTTGAGCTCATTTTCTAATATATGTATACATAATAACCTGTTCTCACCTGAAGATTACAAAAACATGAAACTCAAATCATGAGGTAAAATTTCAGTTTCAGTAAACTATATGTGTGTGTGTATGCACACATATACACACACACACATGGTTATATATATATATATATATATATATATATATATAT
>NC_068981.1:188649143-188677577 GCF_001194135.2 Octopus bimaculoides
AGTGCAATCGTTTCCAGCTTCACCTTATTGGCACTTGTGCTGGTGGCATGTGAACAAAACATTGGACTGACTCCTTTGCAGGTGGCATGTAAAAAAAACATCATTTGAGCGTGGCCGTTGCTAGTACCGCCGGACTGGCCCTCGTGCCGGCCCACATGTAAAAAGCACCCACTACACTCTCAGAGTGGTTGGTGTTAGGAAGGGCCTCCAGCTGTAGAAATTCTGCCAGATCAGATTGGAGCCTGGTGCAGCAATCTGGTTTGCCAGTCCTCAGTCAAATCGTCCAACCCATGCTAGCATGGAAAGCGGACGTTAAATGAAATGATGATGATGAATGATCAGGTACTGTAAACGAAATGTAACTAAAAAGCAGACCATAGAGTTTATGATCTTTTACTTATGATGGATATCCTTCCGATTACATAACTACCAATAAAACCAAGCCATAAAAACACCCTGTTATAAAATATTTAAATACAATAATGTACAGATGCATGCACACCTATGTTAAACAGTTGCAGTGACAGGTACACACAGTTTGGCAGGCATACACACATAGACATCTGTATAGACAAGTAGAAGAAAAATACACGTAGACTGCATAGCACAAATATAACTGCTGTTCAGAATGCTTGACTTATAATTCAAACAGAATAAGAAAAGATTTACCGCTATCCTGATTTTAAAAATCAATAGCTTATAGATATATACATACATATGTACATACATACATACATATATATATATATGTGTGTATGTATATATATTAATGTGTTAACTTTAGCAAAGAACTGGAAGCTATAGAAAATATTTATATTTCTCAGTCTTATACAGAGTAATGTAAAAACAGATAATATTTGTCTGACACTAGTAAAACACACTTTGCATAGACAGTGTATATGTATGTGTGCTTTCATCACTCTCCACACAACTAAACACACTCTCTCACTGATCACAAACATATATACACACACACTCATTGACAAAACCTGTACCTGAATCACATACAGATATTTTATCCTGTCTCTGTACTTCTTATCACTTACCATAAAGTTCCACAGACACAATAATAACTCACACTTATACACACACACACACACACACGTGCTTTGTTCTTTCAACCATTTCATGTCCCTCACCTTAATCTTTTGTCTTTTGTCATTTACTTGTTTCAGTCATTAGACTGCGGCCATTTTGGGACACTGTCTTGAAGAAGTTTTAGTGGAATAAATCAACCCTGGTTTTTATTATTTTTTTTCATTTTTGGCCTGGTATTTTTTGTATTGGTCTGTTATGGGGAATTAAACACACCAACACTGGTTGTCAATCAGTGGTGGGGGACAAACATAGACACACACACACACACACACACACACACACACACACACGTGACAGGCTTCTTTCAATTTCTATCTCTCAAATCCATTTACAAGGCTGTAGTAGAAGACACTTGCCCAAGGTGCCATGCAGTGGGACTGAACAGACACACAAAAATAAACACAGACTTGCTTAACTCCATACAAGTTCTCATGTTTAACCAAAACTTACTTTTAGCTGTACACACATAAAAACGCTGTTCATATTGCACATGCTCTCTACCCCTTCCCCAAAATATTCACACACACACACACACACACACACACACACGCTTGTACAGCCTCACACATACACCACCCAGTTTACACACACAAACACACAAATACAAAAACCAATCCACATGCAGACATGCTCTATCACAAGCCCCACCTACATACCAGCCCCCACCTACCTTCACCAGCCCCCACCTACCTTCGCCAGCCCCACCTACCTTCCTGACTGCACCTCATGACATTTCCTCCCTGCTTTTATAGCCTGCTGTCTTCCCTTGCCTTTATCCACCCTTACTTTTATTACGTTTAAGGTGGTGAGCTGACAGAATCATTACTTCACCAGAAAATATGCTTAGCAGTATTTCTTCCAACTTTATGTTTCGAGTTCAAATGCTACTGGGGTCGACTTTGCCTTTTATCTTTCCAGGGTCAATGAAATAAGTACCAGTTACATACTGGGGTCGATATATTTACTTGCACCCTCTCCAAAATTGCTGGCCTTGTGTCAAGATTTGAAACCAATATTACTATATTTTCAGACATTCACCCTCTCTTTGTTCCTGTTTTCCATTTTTGTTGTCTTTTCTCTCAGAAGAATAACTTTTGGTTGAAACACCAGTCACTTGATTCTTTTTACAAGCATTAAAATTATATCATCATCATCATCATCATCATCATCATCATCGTTTAATGTCTGCTTTCCATGCTGGCATGGATCGGATGGTTTAACTGAGGACGGGCAAGTCAGGAGGCTGCTCCAGGCTCTGATCTGATCTGGCAAGGTTTCTACACCTAGGTACCCTTCCAAATGCCAACCACTCCAAGAGTTTAGTGGGTGCTTTTTACATGCCACTGGCACAGGAGCCAGTAAGGTGGCACTGGCATCGACCATGCTCGAATGATGCTTTTTATGTGCCACCAGCACAGGAGCCAGTCAGGCAGCATTTGTTCTTTATGTGTTTGATGTCGCTGGCATGTGAAAAGCTTCTTTTGAGTGTTGGGCCGTACGGAGGCAATGACCAAGACCTTTGGCATTATGTCATGCTTGAGAAGAAGACCAATCAAGCCAAGTAAAATCACAGTCATGGCAGATACCAGTGCCACGCAAATGGCACCTGTGCCAGTGGAATGTAAAAGCACCCCTTACACTCTCAGAGTGGTTGGCATTAGGAAAGGCATCAGGCCATAGAAAACCATGTCAAATCAGACTGGAGTCTGGTGCAGCTTTCCAGTATGCCAACCCTGGTCAAACCATCCAACCTATTGACAATGGATGCTAAATGATGATAATATATATGTGTGTGCGTTTGTGTGTGTATGTATTCAGGTGTGGCTGCGAAGTTTGCTTCCCAACCGCATGGTTTCAGGTTCAGTCCCACTGTGTGGCACCTTGAACAAAAGTCTATTACAGCACTGGGCTAACCACAGCCTTGTGAGTGTATCTAGCTCATTGACAGAAACTGTATGATAGTTGTAAACAAAATACATACATACACACAAACACAAACATACACACACACATACATACATAACATAACATGACATAATATCTGGACTAACTGAATGAAAAATTAATTGAATTCATATAAATATATGCCATACCTGAACACAATCATGTTTTTCAAAACTGGTCACATTCTTAATGACATGACAGAAGCCATCTTCAATTAGTGTATTTCAAAAATCACCCAAGTTATACATTGTGAATAAATGAATTTCAAAGTCACTCAAGTTATACATTTTCTCTGCTTGTTTAAAAGTGTCCATAAATTAAATGACAATTATCTTTGTCTTCAATTTTGGATCTTTTGATGTGTGAACTTCATAAAGAGCAGCAGCAGTGTAGGAGTTAACTAGGCTCATTCCCAGAGAATCATGATTGCTTCGAACTTACATACACTTACCGTGTACCCTTACGAGTGAGGAAACTACAAAAGTGGCGCATGATACTTCAACTATTTGCAATCTTTCTTTATATCTGTTATCCATGAACCACATTGCAGAAGAAGGTATCTGTGCAATGAAGCTTTATAGGGGTATTGAGGGCGGTGTTCATTTCTCAGTTTCCCTGTCTTCACTGGTTAGAAATAGATCTGATGATAACGGTGACCCTAGATGCAGGAAACTGCCAAAAGTCCAATCTGTCTGAAACTATCTTATAGCTAATTGTCCCCGCTTGTTATTGATTCAGTGTGTACTTCTCTTACCTTTGTCTTCCTCAACTCATTCATAAAGCTGCAGTGCAGTGCTGTTAGGTCACTGCCACCACAACTAAGGTGTGTGATCCAGGGTATATCACTCCCTAAATGGTCTTACAACATGTTTATTCACCATCCTGAGTATTTCCATATCACCTTTGCAAATTCATATTCCCTACTCACAACAAATCCATAATTCTCAAGGTTTCAAAATTTGGTTCAACCTTCACAGAATTCAATTAACTTTGATTTATGTGTTGAATATTTAGTGTAAAGTGCAGTGTATCAACAAGTACAGTTCAACTATACTCAGAGCTATTACTATATATCTATTATATCTCAAAATACATCAGGAATGCACTGTAAAGCCGAAATCATAATAAAGGGCTCATAAATTATTGATAGCTCTCTTTGTGTCTTCATGAATGCAGTCAGTTTTCAGAAAACATATGCCTTGAATTGTATCTTTTAAAATCCAGTTAGCATACAGAATGTTATATTCATTTATATCACCCTAAATCTAGATTATTGAGCCATTTGATGTATCTCCGCTTTATGATGCATTCCTCTAATGGCCAAAATACAAATCTAATGATGCAGAACTCTCACTAATGGTCAAATTCTGGTTGTAAAGTCTTTATTAACATAATTTGCCCACTTTAAAAGCAAGCAGTACAGAAAGCAACAGCACTCCATATCCTCAAGATATGGTTGAAATAGCCTGAAAACATTGAATAAAAAGTTATTTGAGATCTTTTATTGTTGTAGATGAACTATAATAGTGTGATATGCAGATATGAACAACTCTAATAAAAATGATTAAATTAGGACATAGCCATGTTTATAATATATAATGACTAAAAAAAGAAAAAGAAAGCTGTTCTCCATAAATACAAATGTCTTTATACACATATTTACATTCTTTTTTCTTTTTATTTGTTTCAGTCATTGGACTGCAGCCATACTGGAGCACTGCCTTGGTTGGTTTAGCCAATCAAATCAATTCCAATGCTTATTTTATTTTATTCTTTTTTTACATTTAGTACTTGTATTATATTGGTCTATTTTGCTGAACAGCTAAGTTACAGGGATGCAAACAAGCTAATGTCGATTGTCAAGCAGTGGCAGGGACAAAGATATACACACACACACATCATCATCATCATCTTCATCATATACATGTATATGATATACATGTATACATACACGCACATAAATATACACAACAATTGTTCTAACATTTTCTGTCGACCAAATTCATTTGCAAGGGGTTAGTTGGCCTAGGGCTGCAGCAGAGGACCCTTGCCCATAGTGGGACTTAGCTCCCAACCACATAGTTGTGAAGTACACTTCTTAACCACACAGCCATGCCTGCCCCACCTCCCCTCCTCCTCACCCTTATATCTCTCCACAGGGCATCCAGCCATAAAATCAATGCCAAAACAGACACAGAAGCATGGTAGAGGCCCCAGTCTGGCCAGCTCTTGTCAAACCATCCAACCCATACCAGCATGGAAGGAGGACGTTAAACGATGATGATGATGATGATGATGATGATGATGACCTCTATCCCATCTAACCATCTCTCCTCACGTTCTTATGAAATTTTCCGCTTTGACCCCCCCCCCCCCAATCAGTCCAAACCTCTGTATCACTTCACCTGTATCCTCCCCCATTGCACCTTGATGCTATGTCCTGACACATAACCACCACCATCTCTCTCACTCTCTCCATCCCTTTCTTTCTCTCTAAGCCCCTCACTCTTTCCCTTCTTCTCCCTCTGGAACATCTTTGTATCTCTTCTACAGCAAGACATCTCTCTCTCTCTCCCTATTATTCTTTTAACCTCTCACCAACTGGTATGAAGTTACCTCCCTCAATACTGTTCCCCATAATCAAAGGGACTTTGTCTTGGCTTGCAAGGTTACTTGGTGACCCTGCTGGAGCTGGTGTCACAAAAATGTTCCCATTACACTCTGTAAAGTTGGCATTAGAAAGGGCATCCAGCTGTAGAAACCAAGCCAAAATGGACAATAGAATATGACATAGCTCTCTGGGTTGCCAGCTCTTGTCAAACCATCCAACCTTTGGAGAATAGATGTTAAATGGTGATGATGATGATACACACACACACACACACATATTTGTTCATTTAATGTTCGTTTTTTTCCATGCTGATATAGCTTGGATGAAGACTTATTACTAAAGTACAGCTATACAACTGATTGTTCTTGTCACCCTCTCTTTAACTCTATCTCTCTCTCTTGTGTGTATATGTATGTGTTAGACTGTGACATATAGTTTGATATCAAACATTCTAATCTAATAATAATAATAATAATAATAGTAATAATAATAATTCTGATTTCTTAGAGTTTGTCATTTGTTTACAATAATAAAATTCTGTGATGTCTTTGCTAAAAGGTTAGGGTTGATCACATGTAATCACATTTCCAAATTTCCCATATGAACATAAAATGTTTCTGTGATGCTTTTGAAAACTTTTATGTCGATATCTTTATAACCTTTCAGCTATGGTTTTAGGAATTCAGGTTTGTAGCAATCATTGGATAACAGAAATGCTTTGGGGTATTTTATTATGGTTTATCACATTCTGAGTTCAAACCTGCTAAGGTCTACTTTGCCTTTCATCCTTCCAGGGTCAATAAAATAAAGTAGCTGTATTTAGAAATCAATATATCAGATTCAAAGAAAATAGCCATGAGTAAAATTACTCATCTCCCATATAAATTTATTTTCTCTTACTTTAATACCTATCTTATGCCTATTTCAGAATTGCATGAGGAATTAAATTTTAATAATTTTCCTAAATTTATGACATTTTTCAGGTAAAATATTCAATATTAATGCAATAGATAATGAGTGTATAAAGAGAAATGTGTTCAGGCACAGATTGGAGACCCTCAGGTATGGTTCATTGCATTGTCGCTTTATCCTTTGCATTTGCTACATAAATCCTAAGATAAATTTTGGGTCAGGAATTGCCAGGAATGTGTCCGACTAAATAAACTCTCAGAATGACTTTTGATGAGACAAAAGAGTATTTGTCCATTGCATTCAAATTAGCTCTGAGATATTTCTCAGTTATTTGTGTGATGCTGGATTGATGAAAGGCAAAATGGTTCGTGATGGGAATTGAATTTGGAAAACATCAAGAAGAAAACTAGATACTTTAGGCTATTTAATGGCAAAAAAAAAAAAGCATTACTTTTTCTGTCATCCTCTGAAATACATATAATAATAAAAGTTTCAGCCAGCTAAGCCATCGTTGTTTTGTAGTCTGGTGATGACTTAGTTGGCCGAAACTTCAAAGTCACTCTCAACAACACTCTTGCTTAAGAATTATAAATTAGTACTCAACAGAAATATAGAGTAACACATCAGATTAATGTAAAATTGCTCTTATTATAGCTGAACATAAAAACAAACATTATTAATATATATATATATATATACACACACACACACACACATATGAATATACACACACATATATGTATATATACATATATACACATACACACTTAATTCTTTTGATGCCAACCCACCTGTGGCCTGCCCTGATTTTTTGGAACAAACTTTTTGTTTTCAAGTGATCTCCATCGAATTTTATGCTGATTTTTATTTCAAACACCAGCTCAATAAGAAAAAAGGTTATTTTACTAAATTTTACCGTACATTTCAACGGAAATATGGTAATGAAAGGGATGCACAGATTTGTAACATATCAATCATAAAATATAATGATTAACTCCTTTTTAGAAACCAAATTATGTATCTGCCAAGAAACTAGTTATGTATGCATTGTAGTTGATAAATTTGCTCCAGCCTGTGCTTCACGTGTTGAACTAGTAACTACATGGTCATAAATTCAGATCTTACACTTATCACCGAGTTGGGCTCATGAGAAAAGGTATCTAACCACACCTGACACAGAAGAGGGTCTATGTGAGAGTTTGATAAATTCAGTTGTCACACAAAGCATAAAAAGTAACTTTGTTATCTGAGAGTAACAGTGAGAGGCAAGTTTTGTAAAAGTGTGAAGAAGTATAAAAAAAAAAAAAAGAAAAAAAAAGGCTCCACTTTGTGGCTGAGTGACCAGTTTGACAACTGACCCAGCTGGTAAATCATCCTATACATGTAAGCATGGAAAAATAGATATAAAACAATAAAAAGCTTAACTATACACACACACGCACGTGTGCTCGCACACACGCACGTGTGCTCGCACACACGCACGTGTGCTCGCACACACACACACACACATATATATATATATATATATATATATATATATATATATATAAGATTTTTAAAAAATAGTTTAAAGATGAGAAATACAATCTTGATATTGATTAGAGACATATGGTGTTATTCACACATTTCATTAGTTTCTTACAATAAAACAGTTTCTAAAAAATGATGTAATTTGGATTGGATATTTTCTAATGTAGGTTGTCACTAGAATCTTTAAAATTACTGCTTTATCATTTATTTTATGCTTGCAAGTGTTGCAGAGATAAGTTTATTCCAAGAACTTACTTTATTATTGCTATTTTTGTTTTTTTTATTTCCCAGTAACTAGTTGTTATTTTTAAGGCTGACTATTTTTGTCAGAAAATACACTGACTGTTTTCACCAGAACCTCTCCCTATTAGAAGTGACTTCATTGGCTGAAATCTCTAGTTCCTTGGCTTTTACTTGACTCACTAGTTTCCCAAGCAAAGGCATTATTGTATTGTCTGATTAAGGATATAGTTTAATTCTCAATGATTCTTCATTATGTTCTGTCTGCATTTAGCAAGTCATAGCAGTAATTATTTAGATTTGTTAATCCTACTATTTGCCTTTCAGCTTCTATTTTAAATTCTTCAAAATGATTCATAACATTTCATATTTTAATTTCTATCATATCTCAATTTTTACTCAATAATCTTTTTTTTTTTTAAGTATTACTTAATAAGAAACTTTTCCATCAATTCATGTCTTGGGAAAACATTAATTGAATCTAATGTTAATTTTAAAAATCATGGCTGTATGTTAGATTAATATTTATTAAATGATAATGTGTAGAAAAGTCTAAATGACTTTATGTACAATCAAAATGGTTTATATTTTTTAAACTTATGTTTATATCATATCACTAATCCTCTGCTGTGCCTGGCTCAAAGCTCTTTAAGACCATTCTTTATTCTCAGTAAACTAATTTTTAATTTGAGTCAATTTAAATAACTTTTTTTTAATGGATAAATTCATGTTAGAGTAAAGCAATAATTCTGATATTTATAATTATGTAAGAAAGAAAAATATTTCTGGTATTTACAACCACTAGGTGCAGATAAACCTATGATAATAAAATACTTATTTTACTTAAATTGTTGTTTTCTTAACAATTCCTTTCTAAAGTGTGCAAGTTTAAAAACTTGTTAAAAATTTAGGACCCTCATTTAGAAAGGATTAAATATCTTGTAATCCCCTGATTCTGGATATCTTTAAAAAAAATAATAAAAAAGCAAAACAAATCACAACTATTTTCCAAAATTACTCTAATCTTTAGGTACTAATCTAATTATACTGGAAATACAAAAGAAAATTTAAAAATCAAAAGTAAAGAACATATATTCTGTGTATTACATTTACAAAACATTAACATAGTTTACATTCTTGCCTACTTTTCCATTTTGTTCTCTACTACCTGCTAGATTATTTAAACATATTTAGAAATTTTAAACTAATTATTGTTTGTATTTTGATAGAGCTTATATCCTTCTATACTCATTTTATAGTATTTTCTTTAAACCCTATACTATTTCTACATGGTTTAATAACAGATGTTTATTTTTGTGGTCTGAAATTCTTAATCAAAGATAGTCTTGTTAAAAGTAATAATGACTGTTTGGTAAATGTCTCATGTCAGTAGACTAGATTACACTTTGTAAATCACTAGTTAAATAGTTTCCTTTTAACATAGTCTTTTATAGATGCCCTCAGTTGTTGCTTCCGAATAAATGATAGCAGCTCTGAAAGTCCTGGGTGGAATACTATTTCAGAAAGAAGACAGTAAGATACTCTAGATGTAAAAGAATGAGAGGGAGAAAGACAGAGAAGAAGAATGGAAGAAAACTGGCAGCTGCTGTTTATGTATCTGCCTGGTTATCAAGGCTTGCTTGCTGGCTGGCTGGCTGGCTGGCTATGGATTTGCCTCTTTCCTCCATAGCTTCACTCATCAATATATACTGGTTTGTAGTTTGACTGTGACAGCCTGTGTGACAATACATACACAACTGGATCATTTGTCACATTTTCCCTTTTTTTTTTCTATTTTTTTTTCTCCCACTAGAGTTTGGGAACAAATTTTCTCCCCAAATGTGTGAAATGTAAACAATTCCAGACATTTACTCACCAATACAAACGCTATTTATTTATTTACTTATTTATTTATTTGTGTATAGTGTAATTCCTATTGCAGTTACTTTTGTTCCTCACTTTCTTCTTCTCTCCTTCCAACACACATGGCTGTAGTGCTGTACTAGCTACTCATTCTTCAGCACTAAGCTGGTGACACCTATATGTTCAGTGTAACATAAACCATGGGGCCTTCAAATTGTGTATTAGAAAATGTACTCATGGCCAAATAGTCAGTTGGTTGTCATGGTTGCATTTCAGGAATTACCATTTTTAAAGAATTCATTTACTAGAAAATCACCCTTCTTTCTCTAATACTATGTGAAGGAATTCACAGAATACATTGTTATCCTTGTTCCTATCCATACTGTTGATTTTTTTTTTCTTTATTCTTTCATGTCATGGAAATATGTGAAATCTAAATATTATCATGTGAATATTTTGTTAAAAAAATTACAAACACCTGGAAAATTTCACCATGTCAACAAAACCCCAATTCAACATAGCGTACAAGTAAGGATTTTACTGAGATCAAAAGGTTGTGCGAATCTTGAGATTTTTTACCATTCTCAAATGCTTCCAGCTGGTCAAATTTGTTATAATGGATACGAAAAGTAAAACAGACAGGCCACGGATATATGTATCTAACAAGACAAACCGTGTTGTCCTTTTATTTCCAAATGGGGAAATGGTTGAAGGTAGGAATCCTTAAATTATTATAAATCTCAAAATATGAACAGCCGTATTGTTTATAATATACATGATTTGATTTACTTATCTCTTTATACATCTCTATCTTTCTATATCATGATCTATCTACGTACATACCTTTTTGGTACACCTGCCTATCTGTATACTTATCTATCTATTTATCTACATACCTGTTTATATATCTGTCTATATAATAGCCTGTCTATTAATCAAATAAATGCACAAATATATATAACATGCATATGTGAATGTGTGTGTTAATATGTCAGCACAAGTATAAATATATATATACATACAGACATACATACATATAGATAGTGTCAGTGTATGCACACAGATATACACATACACATACTATACACAGATATATACATATATATATATATATATATATATATATATATATATATATATATATATATATATATATATATATATATATTCATACACACACGTGTGTGTATGTGTGTGTGTGTTTGTACAAATATATACATAGCTGTACATGTACATATATACGTATGTATATATAGGTACATCTATGTATATATTAGTGCTTATATGCATTTGGTATGTATATGCATATGTGTATACCTATTTATCTATCTATCTATCTATCAATCAGTTTATACACACACACAAATGTATATATATGTATATATGTATGTATATGTGTGTCTGTGTATGTGTATATATATGTGTGTGTGTGTCTGCATGTGAGTGTATATATATATATATATATATGTGTATACAGAGAAATATAGATTTATGTGTATGTGCATGTGTATATGTGTGTGTGCAAATATATACATATATATATAGGTATATATTTGTGTGTGTACATGTGTATGTATGTGTGTGTGTATGTGTACACATATGCACACACACAAACAGAAAGTATGAGAGAGAGAGAGAGAGAGAGAGAGAGTAACTTTTGCCAAGACTTATCCTGCTGTTTGTAGTTCAACTGCAACAGGTGGATTGAAGTATAGCAGTATTTATCTTGCATTTTCATTAT
This sequence comes from Octopus bimaculoides, assembly GCF_001194135.2. NCBI lineage: Eukaryota > Metazoa > Mollusca > Cephalopoda > Octopoda > Octopodidae > Octopus > Octopus bimaculoides. Next base: position 188,661,083 of record NC_068981.1, read on the forward strand.
TTTTTAATAGAAAAATTTTAAATACATTTGGTCTTAGTTTGAAATAAACTTTTGTTTAACATCTTCGTAATGTGTTTCACTGCAAAAACAAATGCATAAATTTATAAAATTATCAATACAATCTTCCTGAAATAATTAAGGAAGGAAGCTTTGTAAAATGTTGCCGGCTACCTGAGCTGGATCTTATCAGCAAGTTCTAGAGCATTAAGTATTTGGGAGATCTGTCTCTCCTTAAGCAGGCAGATAATTAATTGCTGTTGATTTTTTTTTTAAAGCAACTGATTTAGTAATATTTGAACTTAAGGCCATCGACAAGCAAACTGCTAAGTCAAATATTCTGTCAAGATAATATCTATCAAAGTTTCGCTATTCATTTATTTGATCTAGAACTTATTTTCTTGATTTCTAAATTATGAAGGATTATATCACCCTAAGCAAAGTTTGAACCAAACAACTGTAGAGTCTAAACTCATTAACAACAAGTGTCTTTATCTCTGCTTACTTGGCTACCTTTGTCAATTGGTAGCTGCTCTATGATGTCATACTGACTCTAGAAGGATGTACTGTAATGCTTCATATTCCTTTCTTTAGCTAAGCATAAACTAGGGATTCTCAGGGAAGTGGGAAAATAAGAATTTGGGTATCCAGGTATTTTCCAAACATAGTGAGACACACACTAATGGAAATGGTCCCAAACAAGGACCCAAACCAAATTGCATACTTAAACTGCTAAAAGCACCTCCATTTCTCTACATTACTTATCTTCAATTTGTACTGCATAATTTCTATGAACATTTAAATTAATAATATCTTTGTTTTTACAGAAAATTAATTTCTTTCATTGATTTTTTTTCATATATATATATATAACTTTTATAAGTAATATTCTAAAAAAATATGTAACTGAACTTATATTGAGTGCTCTATTTTTTGAGCAAATAAATATATATATATATGTGTGTTTTTATATTATTAATAAATTTATAAACTTATCAATAATATTCTCAGGAAATCAATATTATCTTTAGAAATATTAAATATTGATTTCCTGAGAATATTATTGATAAGTTTATGAATTTATTAATAATATAAAAACACACACACACACACACACACACACACACACACACACACACACACACACACACACACATATATAAATATAAATAGGTTACTTTTTAAACAATTATTCTTTGATCTATTAAGCTATGTCTTTTGTTCTGAAATTGGAATATTTCCTCTTATCAGTTTCATTTCTTTCTTTTCTTCTCCTTATAACAGTCATTCACTGAGTGACCTCTCTCTCTCTTCTTCCTTCATTTCTCTTCTTTTTTCTTTTGTTTTCTTCTTTCAGACATATTTATATTACACACATGGAAAAAGGATACTTTCAATGTTTTGATAAAATTACAGCATTTTGCGTTTTATTTCTTTTGATGGATTTTTAAAATGTTTTGCTTAAGTTTCATAGAACTTGAGCAAATGCTTTAAACTCTACAAAATATTTGGTCAACTAAAGAATTTTTTGACTTCAGTTGCATTTTCCCATTATTTCTATTTTCATGTTTTTATTTAGAGCATAATTATTTACAATATAAATATATTGTTACCAGATATTAGCTGAAATAAACTTTTTATTTCATTTTCATTTTATGCCAACTTAGTGTTTAAAAGTAATAACAAGTTAAAGTTCTCTTTATTTGATGCAGACTTTTCCAGTTTACTGATTTTTTCTGATTCTCAAAGATTTATATTAAATGACGGAGTACTAATATAAGATAAGTTTGTTTTTTTTCCTTAGAACAAGGACCGTCTCTTCTGTATTACACATGGTTCTTTGTTCAACATTTAAAAAAAAATCCCAGTCAGAGACAAACAAGATATTGTATGTGTGTGTGTGTGTGTGTGTATGTGTGTGCGTACACGCGTATACATGTGCGCATGCGTGCAGGGAAAAAATAAAGTTCTATTAATGGCTAGGTGAATATTATTTTAGTTATTTTCATAGATGTAAACAATTGCTTAGGATATTTTTAGCTATTTATATACAAACACATTTTTTTTAGTTTTAAAAATTTACCTATTTTCTTCAATTTCATTAAGATGCGAAATAATGATCTACTTTATTAAGATGTTCAACTTTTGTTAGCCTCTGCTATCACAAATATTTCTTTTATTATGTAATACTTATCATTAAAGACTTTTTACCTGGGGTTCTAATTTAAATAATTAAAAAGCTATTATTAATAATAGTGTAATTGATTTTTTTTAATTGCACTGTTTGCTTTTAAATTTTCATTTATCTCTCTTTAAAGAACACACAGCACCATAAGCTTACATTAAAAGTAAAATTCATTGTAGCCATATGGTTCAAATGGGTTGCATTATGTTGATAACAGTAACAGGTCAAGTAATTTGTACAATATATAATACATTGGTTTTATTTTTCATCAACAATAGTTCACCTAGCATGTATGGAGGATAATTTACCATGTATACAATAAAAACCAATAAAAACAAAACATGTGTATACACTGAGAACATTAAAATAGATTTATGTAAAGAAAATAGCTTTATTGGGACACAGATCATTAATATCACCTATTTGTAACATCAAATTGATTAGGAACAAAAATCAGAAATCAATTATTACTCACATTAAAATATCCCTTCCATATGTTTTTTCAACAATTCCTGATCAAAAGTATTTAGTCTTTTTTTTTTTTTTCTTTTGTAATAATGGAAAAGGAAACTATTAATTGAATATATCAAATTGTAACCAAGGTAATGATTAATGCATATACAATACCCCATTGTAAATATTACATGCAACATATACATAGCACACATCTTTAAAATTTTTCATAAAGAAATTATGTTATAACCAAATAGTTTTGAAAGAAATAATAATGATAAAAATCAAGATGAAGATTTCTTTTGAAGTAAGCTAGACGTAGAAGCAGAACTCTTCTTGTAGCCAATATTAATACCAAATTAGCATTATTAATGAAACAATTCTATCTAAAACTACTTTTAATTTTCTCCCCCCCCCTCTCTATATATATAGAGAGAGAGAGAAAGAGAGAGGGGTGTATCATTACATGGAACTTTTTGTCTTATTGTGTTAATGGTACAGTTACTGGTTTTAACAGATTTTAAAACATTACTTTAAAACTAAGTGCTCCAGTAATTCATTTCCACGTGGGGAGATTTGATCTCAACACAATAAATTATCAAATTACTCATCTCTTTCTAGCTAACTCAGTAATCTCTTGCTTTTATTTGCCTTGCTAGGGAAATTAGTGAGTTGCCTATGACATAATATATTGTCCATTGAGCAATTGCATTTCCTTAAATAACAAATAAGATTACGTTTATTGCTCATCATCATTTGGTTTAAATCCAGATACATTATGTTTTTCTAAAGGCATTTAGTCCTTGTTAACTTAATCTTTTGCGTTGGAACATTAGTACTGATTCCATTTTATCAAAGAAGATTCGCTCTTGTAAGATTTGACTACGAAATAGTGTTGATATAACTATGAAATTGTTACGTCTATGTCATTAGATAACTAAAACTTGTTTAATGAAAACTGAAATAGAAAAGTGAATGCAAAATAAGATAATAAAGTGAAAGATAATTGCTTAAAATTCTTATAATTAAAAGCATGTTTAATTTTGTGACCACTAAAGATCTAATAAGTATGTAAATAGGAAATGCTTTAAATTAATTGATGAGAAAATAATAATGGTGTAGTGTGTGTTTGTATTTTATTCAATTCAACTGTGAAATTTCTCTACACTCATTAGTATATTTGACTTCATTATTATATTTTCAAATAATAATGTGTCTTTGTGCCAAATTTCTACATATTACATATCCTTGAATTAGTATTGAACGGCTAAATATCTATTGTAAAACAGGGGATTTTGATGTCTTATAGTCTATTGTTGTTCATGAATTTGTCTCGTTATCTAATATCAGCTCCTATTAGAGTAATAGTTCTCAACTGGCAGCCACGTGGCCCTTGGGTGTCCATAAAAGGCTTTGTTGTTAAAATTCATGTGCAATAAATTGGTTATACTTCTACAATACACCAAATATTTTTTTTATACAATTTCTAATAATAGCTAATCATAAAAACATAATAGGATGTTTTAAACATCAAATGACCATGGAAGTCCACCTGAGAAAAATAGGAATCAAAGGTAAAAAGTGGTTGAGAACCACTGCCTTAGAGATTCTCTGAGCATCCATTACTAGCCAGTGAGTACAATAAGTGAAGCAAGGTAAAAATGTTCACAGTTACCACAAGGAAAAATATGTGGAATCCGACTATTATACATGGCTCCTGATCAAAAATGGACTACAATTCTGCACAGTAGTTCATCTTAATCTGTGCTCTCCTATGTTCTAATTCTGATGTTGGATTTATTTGAGACCACTCTGTACTAGTATCTTTAGCAGTAAACTGTTGCTATCAGAGATCCACAGAGATTTCCTTGTTGGATCATCTTTATCCAAATTTCTTGACAGAAATTGGTTTGCAGAAAATGAAACAAGCATCAGCTATTTTGACCTCCTCAGTATGAGAAGAGCCTATAAAGTATGGAGTTTTAAGTTTAGTCTAATTGCATGGCCCCTTGAATATTATTTTCTACCATAACTTTGTGAATTGTTACCACCTGTCTCTTGAGTGCCTTTAATGGAGTCCACCCTTCCAAAAAGTCTTCAGTACCCTATGTTCCATTTTGTGTCAGCTTATGCCCCAATATTATGCATAAAAGGCAATAGTTACCCATATAAACATCTCTAATTCAATTATTTCCTTACATGAGGCTTCAAGTTTCAAGCTTTGGTGCTTTCAAGAGGGTGTTCAAGGAGAATCTGCCGTAGCATTTGATCCTTAGAACTGCTTCAAACTTTGTTACACAGACTTTTATTTTGCAAATTCTGTCTTTACTTGCTTTTAAATATGGCAACATGGAGTTCTTTAATTTCTTGATTTTACAAATATTTCCACGCTTTTTTATTAAGATTAAATACGATAGATCAAATAATAACAATTCTTCTCCTTTGTGTTAGCAAAGCTTTTCAAACTTTAAAATGAAAAAAATAGTTAGAGGCATATAAACATAAATATACAAACATGCAAATGTGTGTATATTCAATTTTTATTGTTACAAATTTCTTTATAAATAAATTGGTTCATTGACACAATTAGTATTTAGCTGTGTACCATTATGCTTTGAGTTCAAATCCTGCATAAGTTGATTCTGTTTTTCAGTGTTCAAGATAGGTATTAGTTGAATACTGTAACTCTTTTATTGTTAACTTCTTTTAGTCAATAGGTTGTCACTGGTGATGGTGGGGGTACTGTTTTGCAGGGTTTAGTGAAATAAATCAGCCCTAGTACTTATCTATGATCTTTGATACTTATTTTTATCAGTCTCTTTTGCTAAACTGTTGAATTACAGGGATATAAACACACCCATGCTAGTTGTCAAGGAATAGCGGGGGGGAAAATCACAAATGCACACACACACACACACGCATAGAAGAAGAAGAACAACAACAGGCTTGATCAAGTTTGACGTTACATCTGTCTCCCAAAATATGTGGCCTTCTGCCAAAGCTAGAAATCGTTGTTGTTGTTGTTGATAGATAATATTTTACGCTTTACATTCTCAGCAAATTAAATATTTAATTCAGCTTGGGAGTGGAAACAATTTTACTTTCAACACAAATGTTCTTTTATTAATAAACAAACGCTACAAGTTAGCACTTCCTTTGAGTGTCATACGTAAAATGATCTCAGCAGGGTACACTGTGCTATCCTTCTGTCTTAGGTTGATGAAAATAAGTATTAACAACGTTCAGATGATTCAATCAGTTATGCCTTATCTTAGAAAGGAGTGGGAGGCATAATGCTGAAGTAAGACATCCTCTTCTCTCCCTCTTCCTTATCATCACCATCACCATCACCATCGTTATAATTATTTATTATGCAAGCAAAAAAAAGGGAAGAGAGGCAACATTCAATTATATCAACTTCAGTACTTGACTGATATTTGATGGAAAAAAAAAAATCAAAATAAGAAACATCATCATCATCATCATCCTTCTTCTTCTTCTTGCTACTACTGCTGCTACTACTGCTACTACTACTACTATTATTATTGTTATTATTTCTTTCATTCACTCAGCATTTTGTTGTTATTCTGCCGGTATTGGATTGCTAGTTAGCAAGCTGCATCCTGCAGACTTAGTTATGTTGCACCTTTCTTATGGTTCTTGCTGTGCCAAGGAAATAGACTTTCTGTAGAGTCAGGAAATTCACCTCGATATCCAACATCTTCAACCAATGATTTACACTTCTCATGACTGTTCCAAAGGTTCATATTACAATTACGATAACGACAACTTTACAGTTATTCCAGATTCTCTGAAGTTCAAATTTTAGGTCCTGGTATTTTTCACATTCTTCGCCTACCATTCTTGTATTAAAGAAGCATTGATTAAGCAATACGTTCTTTCTTCTTTATTGAGTATGGCACTATCAGGTTGTGAATGTGTTACTTGCCTATCACTTTGAAATTCCTCCCCCTCCCCCTTTTGTTGTTGTTGTTGTTATCATTTTACTTCTCAGAGCTCTTGGTCTTACCTACTCTGGTTGATTCTGTGAGAGTGGACAGCAGCCTGTTGTCAGAGGGTCTCTTTCTGCAAATTATTACAATTATTATTATTACTGACTGAGAGAGAAGCACACACCATCAAAGTGGTGCTGGGGTACAAATATATGAAGCTCAATAGACCCATCATGACTGCTTGTCTGATAAGGGTACACAAGGCACATGCATCACAACCATACATGCATGATATGGTGATCTCATATCAAGATAAATAACGCATGACCTTGAAGGCAGGGTCCAGCTAGAGTTTTCTTCAGGTCAAGCAACCCATCCTGCTCAAAATATCTCTGAGTAAGGGTTGTTTAAGGGTGATGAATGAAACACTCATGCTTCCAGTGGTGAATTATTCAAATCACAAAGAATTCCTCTCAACACATGGCTACGATGCACCCCTACTACTTCTGCTCATGATCAAAGATGCACATATAGTCAGTCACTAAGAGACATGCTCAGCTGGTTATGGTCAAGCAACTGACAAGCAAATATGCAATGCTGAGTGCAATATTTGCTGTAGCCCATCTTTTACACCAAGACAAAACATATCCATGATAACACTTCCAATCAGTTAAGATCAGAAGCCATGTTGTTGTTGTTCTTCTTTTTGTTCTTCTTCTTCTTCTTCTTCTTATCATCATCATGGCTTTTGCTTTGTATTTGTACAAGATGACTTAAGAGACAGCAAGTTAGAAGTTCAAGTTGGTGTTATGACTAGGGTGCCATATTTTTGGTTTTGCACACAGTATTATTCTAGAGAATGTCTGTCAAAACATAAGAAAATCAGAAGTTTGTTTTTAAAGTAATTTGATGATAAGATGACAGTAGAAGGTGTTTGCTATTATGTAAATTTAAAAGTACTTTTGATAATGTTTACAAATTAAAATGTTTTTTGAATTATATAGACAATGTTTTTTGTAGGATATGAGCAGTTTCCATGAGGACTATTTTATGAATTTTTTTCCATGTTTAGCTTTCTTGGATTTCTAGGTAACAACCAACCCCCTTTGCTATCATTCCTAGAGCACCAATGACAACAAGGATTGTTTTAGTCTTGGGGCTCCACATTTTGCCAATTTCTATTTCAAAATCTTGATATTTGCTCAGATTTTGGTAGGTCTTGACAGATACATTTATGTCGATTGTGACAGTCAAATTAATAAAGAGGCATGATTTTTGGATATTTGCCATTGAGAGGTTTATTATTATTATTATTATTATTTTCTTTGTTAGTTTCTATTGCACCACCTGGGGCACCTCCATGTTCCTGAGGTCTGGGCTGTGTTATGTTCTTATTTTTATGGGCATTTTTGTAGACTCATCAATTTGCTTTACTATGGAGTTTAGTTTCTTATTATATTCATGTTCATTCTGTTGCATGTGTAATGTGAATTGTGTTATTTTGTTGAGCTTTAATCTTGTACAGTATATGTTGTGTGAGCTGTGTTGTTTTAGATTATTAGGTGCTTATTGTATAGGGTGTGGGTTGTATGTGGTGATTGTTGCATTTGATCTATTCTGTCTTGTGCAAGATAAGGGCTGTTCCTAGCAGAGCTATCTTTTAGGCAGCATGTAGTGTTGCGGGCCCTAGTATGGCTTCTATATTTTTTTTCATATTTTTTTAAATCATGCCTACTGCTTCAGTTACAAGTGATATTGTTTTTACCTTCATACTCCACATTTTGAATTATCGGTGTCATCATTATTATTTGCTGCTGACATCTTATCAGATGTGGAAAAAATCTTGATCTGAGACTACTTGATGTTTTACAAGTGCAACTGAAGGAAATAATTTTCATTTTGGATTTCTTTCCACATAAGGACCTTTACTGAACATTTCAAAAGTTCCATCCACTATTGAGATTAGACAGCAACATTGATTTATTTTAAAATATTACTTTTCATTTTATTTTACTATCTAATATCAAGGCAAGAAATATGGCTTCATCTTTCCTTAGATCCACCCACACCGCCAGAGAGATCACAGGGAACAATGCAAAGCAACTGCTAAACAACAGAAAACAAAATGTAAAACATATTAATGAACACAAAAAAATTCAATACCAGAAAATGAAAAAAAACAAACAACAACAACACTCCCGTAGAAAGATACAGAATAATAAACAACATGTTTGAGGATGACAGCAACAGTAGTTCTGCTTGCACGTTCTTCAACAAACATAAATTTCAGAGATGAAAAGCTAACATTCGTAAACATTCTTTAACAAAAAATATTTAGATACTTAAAAACATTCACTGAATGAACCAAAGCTTGGCAGCTTTTTGTACACAAGACTGGTGCCAATCTACCATTATCCATCAGACAGGTTCGTGAAAGGAGAAAGGTAACTTGCCTGTGCTTTACTGAGGCCATTGGAGCTTTTATCCTTTCATCCATGGCAGACATGGAGATGGTCCAGGCAGATATTTTAAGTGAAATTTTCTTCTACTGGATGGAGAGGGGAAGAGAGTGCTACATGTATCATCTTTGAAACAAGTATGAGGCAAGTGCAAGCCCAAATTGAATGTGGCACATATTCAAGCTCATAAGCTGGTCCTGCCATATTTAGTAAAGAGGAAAATGAATTGCCATCAAAGGCATAACTGATGATGTTAACCCTGGTCAGTTGTCACCTTTGTGACACGATATGGGTGGGTGGTCAGTGCAGACTTTTAGCAGTATGAAGTTCGGTGAGAATCACTGTAGACATGCAAGTCTTCCTGACCATACCAAGACTACAAAACAGTTAAGAACTATATTATTTACATTATTTACATTTGACAGATATTTGTCCTCATCTTGTTTGTTGTTAACACAACGTTTCGGCTGATATACCCTTCAGCCTTCGTCAGGTGTCTTGGGGAAATTTCGAACCTGGGTTCTCATTCCTAACGATGTTACTATTATTATATTATTATTATTATTATTATTATTATTATTACTATTATTAATCAGGTCGCTGCTGTGAATCGAACTCGGAACCTTGGGGTTAGTAGCCCGCACTCTTAACCACTACGCCATATGCCCTGACGAAGGCTGGAGGGTATATCAGCCGAAACGTTGTGTTAACAACAAACAAGATGAGGACAAATATCCGTCAAATGTAAATAATGTAAATAATGTAAATAATTCCTCATCTCTTAAATATAGAACAGTTAAGAACTATGTTGTGTTGTGGATGTTGAGAGGGAAAAAAACCCCCCATAAAATTCAACATTCAAGGTAGATGGTTTAGTTGCTACACAGGTAGCAGTAAAACACATTTAAGGGCTGGCTGCACAGAAAGCCTAAAGGAACACAACTAACAACAACAAAATTGCTGGCATTGTGTCTAAATTTGAAACAACTATGAGGTGGTTCGCTAGCAGAATTATTGGAATATTGAAACAAATGCTTTGCAATACCTCTTCTGGTTCTTTGACATTCTAAGTTCAAATGCTGTCAAAACCAACTTTTCCTTTTATCCTTTCACTGTTGATAACATTAGTCAAGTGCTGGGGTCAGTGGCATTGATTTAACACTTTTCCTCAAAATTTCTGGTGTTGTGCCTTGGAAGACTCAATGAGTGCATTGGAAAAGATGCTTTGTGGCATTTGTTCTGATTCTTTATATTCTGAGTTCAAATCCTGCTGAGGTCACCTTTGCTTTTCCTCCCTCTAGGATTGATGAAATAAAGAACCAGTTCGGCAGTGGGGTTACTGTAATCAACTAACTACCTCCCCCAGGATTTCAGGCCTTATGCTTCAGCAATCTGGTAGAATCGTTAGCTCTCTGGACTCTAAATGCATAGTGACATTTCGTCCATCTTTACATTTTGATTTGTGGAGGCGCAATGGCCCAGTGGTTAGGACAGCAGATTCACAGTCATAGAATTGCGGTTTCGATTCCTAGACCGGGCATTGTGAGTGTTTATTGAGCGAAAACACCTAAAGCTCCACAAGGCTCCGGCAGGGGGTGGTGGTGAATCCTGCTGTACTCCTTCACCACAACTTTCTCTCACTCTTTCTTCCTGTCTCTGTTGAACTTGTATTTCAAAGGTCCAGCCTTGTCACACTCTGTGTCACGCTGAATCTCCCTGAGAACTATGTTATGGGTTCATGTGTCTGTGGAGTGCTCAGCCACTTGCATGTTAATTTCACGAGCAAGCTGTTCCGTTGATTAGATCAACTGGAACCCTCGTTGTCATAACCGACAGAGTGAAAAGATCAACATTCTGATTTCAAATACCACCAAGATCAACTTTTCCTTCCATCCTTTTGGGGTCTATAAAATAAGTACCAGTTGAAGATCAGGGTCAATGTAATCAACTTACCTCTTCCCTTGAAACTGCTGGACTCGAGCTAAAGTTTGAAACCATTATTATGAGGGCAGTAGATTGGCAGATTAATTAGTGAAGGCCAAAACACTTTGCAGTTTTCCTTCCAGCTTTTAATGTTCTGAATTGAAATCCCACGGCAGTCAACATAACCTTTCAACCTTAAGGAACTGATAAGTGAAATACCAGTCCAGTACTGGAGTTGATGTAATTGATTAACCATATCTTCTCAGAGTTACTGGTCTTGTGCCTAAGTTTATTATTATCATTATTATCATTATTATTATTATTATTATTATTATTATTATTATTATATGAAAACTCACAGCTTATTTTGCTGGGTATGATGAAAAGTGTCAGCTGTAGACAGCCCGCAGACTGAGGTGACACTTGTTTACTGGTCATGCTTCAAGAACCCTGCCAAGAATTCTTGCAGTTCCAAGCAATGCTGAGTTTTGTAGGTGTTCTACCTTCACACTTGCACCGATCTTTTTCAGCCATGTTGGCAGATACTTCCAAGTGCACCAATTACTATTGGTATCACGTCTACTTTCTTCATTGACCACAACCTTCGTATTTCCCACTTCAAATTGCGTAGTTGTTTATTTTTACTTCTCCTTTCAAATTGATCCTGTTGTCACTGGGGCATGCTATGTCGATTATCATACATGTTCTTTCTTTTTTATTCACCACATTATTATTGTTATTATTATTATTTCTACTCAAAGTCGGTGAGCTGGCAGAATCATTAGCACACCGGATGAAATGTTTAGCGGTATTTCACCTGTTGCTACATTCTGAGTTCAAATTCTGCTGCGGTTGACTTTGCTTTTCATCCTTTCAGGGTTGCTAAATTAAATACCAGAGAAAAACTGGGGTTGATATAATCGACTAGTCCCCACCCTTCAAATTTGAGGCCTTGTGTCACCAGTAGAAAGGATTGTGACACGTAAAAGCACCTACTACACTCTCTGAGTGGTTGGCGTTAGGAAGAGCATCCAGCTGTAGAAACTCTGCCAAATTTAGATTGGAGCCTGGTGTTGCCATCCGGTTTCATCAGTCCTCAGTCAAATCGTCCAACCCATGCTAGCATGGAAGGCGGACGCTAAACGATGATGATGATTATTATTATTATGTGTTTCTGTATGTGTATCAATATTTGTATCCTGCAAAATCTAAAATTAGCTGCCAGCCCTTTCATCTCTGACTCCCCTTCCATTGTACCTGTTGACCCTCATTTCCCATTCAGCCATCTCCACATTTAATTTTCTCTCTTTATCACTCATGCCCTTCCATTTCTCCTCTCCACACCACTCGAGTTGCTTGCAAATGATGACTGCCGCCTCACCCCTCTCCTCATTGTTCTGCCTCCCACAGTTTACTAAGCTTTTATATGAAAGTCTTTTTTTATCAGACCATCCTTATCATTTTTACCTACACCCACCTTCCCTTCTCCACCTGGAGTCATCTTCCTATTACGCAATCCTCTCTCTCATCTCCTCACCACCCTCAATGTTTGTACAAGCATGGTTCCACTCTCTACCACTATTCACATTACTCTTCCACTCACTCACCCACCCACCTACCTCACTAAGTCTATATATAAGAGATTACATCAGTTCATCCTCATCACTCCACCATATTCTTCCATAACTAGGCCTGTCTATGTATAAGTCACTCTATTGAACTGCCTGATACTCAGTGCTACCTGTTTTTCTGTCCTACCCTTTTTCTAATACAATCCACCATTCACTCTCCATCACCTTCATCTTGCTTTTGTCCACCTCCTGCTTTTGTCCATCACTTCCTTCCTACTTCTGACTCAGTAATTCTGTCTCAACCATCCTACCCTTGATCTTCTCACTCACCCATTCTGGTCTTCTACTTCTCCCCACCTCAACCATATCATTTGAATAGAAGTGCATGTCTTACGTTACTGATGACAAGGTGGCCCCTCAAATATTGATGTCCAAGAACCTTCTAGGATGATGGGGGAAATGAGCAGAAGTAAAGTAGGGCCGATAAGTCCCTGAATCCTTTCTCACAAAGGACTTGACAACTTTCCTGGTACTGGTTCCACAAAAAATACACCCAGTGCATTCTACAGAGAAATTGTAGGACTGTAAAGTCCCCTTAAACCTGTCTTGTAGAGTATCTCTAGTGCTGGTGCCATAAGAAAATGCACCCACTACACTTAGTAATGGGGGTCATCATCATCATCGTTTAACATCTGCTTTTCATGCTGGCATGGGTTGGACGGTTTGACTGAGGACTAGCAAGCCAGAAAGCTGCACCAGGTTCAGATCCCATCTGGCAAGATTTCAACAGTTAGATGTCCTTCCTAACACCAACCACTCCGAGGGTGTAGTGGGTGCTTTTTACATGCTATCAGCTTGAGGGCCAGCCAAGCAATACTGGCATTGGCCATGCTTAAATGGTGTTTTTTATGTACCACTGGCATGGGAGCCAGTCATCCAGCTGTCGAAATCAAACCAAAATAACATGTATCTATATGCATGTTAATAGTCCCCATTAAGAAAACTGTTCAAGTTGTAATTACTCGTCCAGTCCACACCAGCATGGAAAGCAGACCTGGAAAACTATTATTATTATTAATGTTGAACTGGTATTAGCACCTTGTGTAAAATTATTTGTGGCATTTCTCTCAGCTCTTGGAGTTCTGAGTTCAAATCCTGTTGAGGTCAACTTTGCTTTTCATCCTTTGGGGAGGGGGATGGTCACTAGAATAAGTACCAGTTAAACATTGAGGTTGATGTGACTGACTCACCCCTTCACCTAAAATTGCTGGCCTTGTGCCAAAACATAAAAGCATCATTATTAATAATCCTTTCTATTATAGACACAAGGCCTAAAATTTGGGGGAGGAGAATAATCAATTACATCGACCTGTACTGTACTCAACTGGTACTTAATTTATCAACCCCAAAAGGATGAAAAGTAAAGTCGACCTCGGTGGAATTTGAACTCAGAACATAGCGACAGGTGAAATACTGCTAAGCATTTCGTCCAGCATGCTAATGATTCTGCCAGCTCGCTGCCTTCATTATAATTAATAATGATTATGTGGTGAACTGACCAAATCATTAGTGTCAGACAAACTGCTTAATGGCATTTCTCTCGTGTTCAAATCCTATCAAGGCCAGCTTTACCTATTGTCCTTTCAGGGTGAAAAAGATAGAGTACCAGTCAAGTACTGGAGTTGATATAATTAATCAACCCAATTCCGATTAGGAGAACAGAAGAATAGAAAAAAAAATTAAAATAGTCAGTAAATGTTTTGCAAACAACCTGCACATGCAAATGCTACCAGTCAAGAACTCTGCATACCAGAAGGTAGCAAGTGTATGGGATCATCAGGACAGAATGCGCGCCATTTCGGGGCCTACCTCTCGATGGCATCAATGCACACTGGCCCCTCTCATTGATATAAAGCCCCACTTGCTAGATCAATTAGTTATCAAGAAAAGCTCAATATTCTTCTAACCATTGCTCATCGTCTCTTTTTGACCAAATCCAGTGGCTAGCCTTTTCCACTGTAATTTGGCTATCGGTCATGGTGGTATTTATTTTACATTGAGTTAGGCCTAACGGTATCAACAGTCAGTAGATTAACAGACAAACTGCCACAAGATATTTCATCTGTCACTTAGCCTTTCATAATTCTGAGGTTGATAAAATAAGGCAACCATCAAATATCAAGTTGATTTAATTGACTACGCATCCAGCCAAATTTTTGGTCTTGTAATAATAATTCTTTATACTATAGGCACAAGGCCTGAAATTTACGGCATGCTGGGGCTAGACAATTACATTGGTACACAAATGATATTTAATCCATTGATCCTGAAAAGATGAAAAGTAAAGTCGACTTCAACAAAATTTGAACTCAGAATGCTAAGAGCTAGAAGTACTTTATCCAACGTGCTAATTATTCTGCCGGCTCACTGCCTTCTTTGTTAGAAAATGATAATGATACCTATTATTCAGTAATCTTATTTGTATTGCATCTTTTCATTGTACAACAGAGTACAGCACTGTGTATCTCGATATATACATACAGTGTATTTTGTATTTTCTATTGCTAGAAATACTTTAATACAATGCCCTGTAGTGCTATTTTGTGTGTGTTGTGTATATTCATAATTCTTAAGGATTTGATTGTGTATTAATCTGCATCATTTTTAATAATTCCCAAGACACCCACCTAATATTAGAGAGACTGTACATGTTTTCAGTCCCCACATTTTGGTTATTGCTATTTGCAGATTTTGCTATTTGGGTAGTTTCACCATTCTTCCAGAGATATATAATCATTCGCTGGAAACGATATGTCGATTAGGCAATATTTGCTAATAGTCTTTAATAATAATAATAATAATAATAATAATAATAATACTCAATATGGTTTCACTTAATTTCTCTGTATAAATCCATATTATCTTCCAGGTTATAGTCACTTTGCCATCCTTTAAAACCATTTGTACTTTCTCTTCTCTGTGGGTATTCCATATTTTCAAGTATATGCAAGTTCAGATTCTGCAAACTCTCTTGTTGTGCTTCTCTGTGTGTGCTTATATACAGTCAGTAGGCGAGAGCTAAATAAGCTCAGTATAGAAAACACATTGTAGCATTTGAATGAATTAAAACTTAAATTCTGATTTCTTCATAAGGAGTACTATAAGAGAAATCCAAATCAAGCTGATATGGAGATGGTAAGGTAAATAAACACATATAAGACTCAACATGTTGCATTTGCCTATCTTCTCTTGAGAAGAGGAGTCAGACATGCAGCGATAGCTTCATCAGACTGACCACCAGTTGCGTACTTGTGACTTTTTGCATATATCACCTGCAAATTATGATTTTACTGTAACTCTTAGTTTTCTGAAACAGCTGATAAGACATTACATAACTTCTTCAGATGTGTTTTTTTTAATTTATTTTCTATATTTTGGGCTTCATGTAAATGTTTATATTCATCTTTATTTGTGTTTATCTACCTTACTACATCTATACACACACACACACACACATGTACACGTACAAACACATCTTTTTTTCTTCTATCCTTTACTTGCTTCAGGCATTAGACTGTGGCCATGCTGAAGCAACACCTTGAAGAAAGCACATCCAAGCGTGATCGTTGCCAGGGCCACGGATTGGCTCCCATGCCGGTGACATGTGAAAAGCACCATTCGAGCATGATCGTTGCCAGTATCGTCTTAGTGGCACATGAGAAACAATATTCAAGCGTGGTCGTTGCCAGTACTGCTTGACTGGCCCTCGTGCCGGTGGCATGTAAAAGCACCCACTACAATCTCAGAGTGGTTGGCATTAGGAAGGGCATCCAGCTGTAGAAACTTTGCCAGATAAGATTGAGCCTGGTGCAGCCTCTGGCTCACCAGTCCTCAGTCAAACCGTCCAACCCATGCCAACATGGAAAGCGGACGTTAAACAATGATGATATATAT
>NC_068981.1:188677895-188687469 GCF_001194135.2 Octopus bimaculoides
ATATATATATATATATACATACATACAAACACAATGATCTTTTTTCAGTTTCCAACAACCAAATCCATTCACAAGGCTTTGGTTGGCCCAAGGTTAGAGTAGAAGACATTTTCTATGCTTTTCTGTGTGTAAAAACATTTTCATGGGTTGAGATTCACTCTTTATCGACTTTGTTCTTGCCCAGTCTAGTCAAGTATTGCCCATGTTAGTATTTTGCTGATCAATGCCATTTGTATATTTTACAAAGCCATTCAAAATTTAGGTAGAGTTTTCTGTGTTCTTTTTAAAGAGTTTTTTTTATTCTTGTCTCTTTCTCCTTTCCGTTGCCTCTGTTTTAAATTTCTTGAGAGGCCACCTCCTCCCCTTAATGTGAGTAGCCATGTAGCTCTTATACTACAAGAACCTGTTCTATTCCACCCCTCCTCATCTGTTAGCATAATGCCCCACCCCCTCAGGTTTTGTAGGCTTGTATGCCACATGGTGACTTAATTTGTGCCAATGGCATGAGAAAATCACCCTACACTCAGTATAAGGTAGTTGGTATTAGGAAGGGCATCAGACCATAGAAACCACACCAAAACATACACTGCGGTATAATGTAGTCCTTGGACTCTCAGAATCCTTTCAGACCATCCAACCCATGCCAGCATGGAAAATGTATGTTAAAAGCTGCTTAGACGATATTGATTAGTGTATATAATATTTAAAAGCATTTTCTACTTGCAGAAGACCCTTTCCTCTTTGTATTTATGGTGAATATAACCTTTCTGTGTCACATTTGTTGCATTTTCTAAATGCGATCATTAGTTGCTTTGTTTTGCTATTTTGTCTTGTTAATTCACTTAACTTCCAATGATATTATAATTGTAAAATATTACTGGACTAGAACAGAGTTTTGCTGTATATTACCTTATTTTTAACATTTAGCTCAATTTATAACATTAATCAAATTTATCTCTAATATGCCTTCCTAACTTCTTTCATACATCTGTGCTGGAATCTATCTAGTTCATTAATTCTAAGAATTTGTAAGTCTGTGTTAGGACTAATTCTCTCATCTCTGTTTCTTTATCTAAGATGATATCAGTGCTTTTAATTAATTTTCCTCTCATCAAAGTTGTCTTGGTACATTTTCCTAAATCAAATTTCATGCCAATTTCCTAACCAAATCAATGCACTGTCTGTAACATTGTTTCTATGTATTTGACATCTTTAGTGCACTAACAAGTCATCTACACACAGGAGTGAGTTGTGACAGTCGTCCAACCCATGCTAGCATGGAAAGCGGACGTTAAACGATGATGATGATGATGATGATGATTTCATTGCACTTGAATCTATATTCAGTTCAGCCTTTTTATCATATACGCTTATCTCTTGGCAGAAAAGGAGTAAAGAGATGTCCCCATGGTATATTCCTCTTCTAATGAGAATGAATTTAGTTCTTGCTTCAATCTGTAAATCAGTTTTCTCTTCATTTTATCTTTTACTTGTTTCGGTTATTAGACTGTGGACATGCTGGAGCATCATCTTGAATTTTTAGTTGAATGAATCAATCTCAGTGCTTATTTTTATTTTAAGCCTGGTATCTATTCTATTAAACGCCTTTTGCCGAACAGCTAAGTAACAGGGATGTAAACAAACCAACACTGGTTGTCAAGCCATGGTGGGAGACAAACACACACACATGCACATGATAGGCTTCTTTCAATTTGCTCAAGGTGCCACACAGTGGCATTTTGTCTGTCTTTGCATTCTGAATTCAAGTGCTGCTGAGGTCAACTTTGTTTTTCATTCTTTCAGGGTTGATAACGTAAGGACCAGTCAAGCACTGGAATCTATGTTATTGACCAGCCCTCACCCCCTAATTTCAGGCCTTCTATCTATAGTAAAAAGGATAATTATTATTATCATTATTGACTGAGAGAGCATGCCACCAAAGTGACACTGGGGTACAAATTTATGAAGCCCAGTATACCCATTATGACTACCCATCTGATAAGAGTACATAAGGCACTTGCATCACAACCATACGTGCATGACATGGTGATCTCATATCAAGATAAACAGTGCATGACCTTGCAGGTGGAGCCCAGTTAGGATTTTCTTCAGGTTGAGTACCCCATCCCACTCAAAAGGTCCCTGAATAAGGGTTGTTTAAGGAGGTTGAATGAAACACCCATGTTTCCAGAGGTGAATTATTCAAACCCCAAAGAATTCCTCTTAACACATGGCTATGATGCTTCCCCACTACTTCTGCCCATGGTCAAAGATACACATATTGTCAGCCACCAAGGGACATGTTCAGCCTGTTATGGTCAAGCAATTGACAAGCAAATCTGTGGTATTGAGCAGAGCATTTGCTGTAGCCCATCTTTTATACCATAACAAAACATGTACATGATAACACTTTCAATCAGTTAAGATCAGAAGCCATGAGAACCACTGCCTGGTACTGCATCAGTGTATTTATTATTATTATTATTATTATTATTATTATTATTATTATTATTATTATTATTATTATTATTATATCTAAAGTGGATTCCTTTTACTTATGCCTTCCTTAACTGGTAACCTATATATAAAACATATACCACTATATATAATTTTTCTTAATTACAATTGTCAACAGTAGCCTCAATAAATATTTGGTTGTCAAAGAGCAACAATGTAAACTAATCTATAGTAATTCAGCAGAGTTCAGTAATCCCTTAAAGATAAATACAACTGGACAAGATTTACTGATTGCTATATTTCAGAAAGTCTATTTATAAACACTACAGAGAATCATAACAAAACATGTTCAATTAAAAACTCTTCATTCATTACTGCTTGTTTTAATTCTTTGTGGAAACCATCAAGAGAACCATTCGGCTTGAGAGTTTGAGGTGAATCAGATAGAATTTTATGTTGCTTTTCACTTAGATTTTATGATAAGGAATATAGGTGATATGGATGGTATTGATACCAGCACTTTAAGTTTGTGCAGGATATGTGGAATATTCCATTTAAATTATTAAATATTGTACAGGGTTTTATTATATAAAACAGTTACACATTATTGGAATGAAATTCACTTATATCTAAACCGTTTTTAGCAGTTTGGTTGTTGGCAAGATTTCTCTTGTGATATAAACATTTTGATTAATTCCTTTACCATATATATTTGATGAGTTCCAGAAAATTCAGTGAAATTCATTACAAAATATATTAAAACTAGAAAAAAAAAATACCTGACTGTGCAATTGAAAAGTAATTTTTAGAAATATCATTAGGGAAAAAGACCTTTTTTTTTAAAAAAAAACAAAGGTTGGCAAAAACACACACGAATCTATTCAATGAGAAATAGAATTGATGACATTACCAATGACTATCAATACACAGCTGTTACCATGAATCAACATCTCACAGACAGCAAGCAGGCACATTTTAAAGAAACTACCAAACTATCATCTATAATATGAAGCTTAAAACAAATATTGAAAATGTTTGCCAAAGAATTCACTAGGATGCTATCATGCAAAGAAAAGAGAATTGGAAGTTTATTACGCATAAACTACTATACTGACAAAACTAATTAAACTGTTTAGTAATTCCAAACATAGTCACATGAGCTAACATATGTATGTACTAATAGGATATAAACTACTATAGTAAACAGCTGCAATTATGAATAACTGTCATCTGCATGTTTGCCATCACAGACTCATTGTATAGAGAGACCATCGATACTAGCAAATGACCATCAATTCTAGCATAATTCTATTATAAGGTGGTTAACCCTTTTGATACCAACCCACCTGAAACCGTCTCTGGCTCTTTAGTTCGAATGTTTTGTTTTCAAAAGTTCTGAATTAAAATCTTTCACCAAATCTTAGTCAATGAGCTTAATGATAACTAAGTTATTTTACTAAATTCTTTATTTTATTCAAAATTAATTGAAAGAAACACAAAGTATCTCAACAAAAATATGGTAGCAAAAGGGTTAAGAAGCTTGCTTTGGGTTCAATCTTACAATGCAGCACCTTGAGCAAGTGCCTTCTAATATAGTCTTAGGCTTCTAATATAGTCTTATGAGAGAATTTGGTAGGCAGAAACTCTTTAAGGCGGCGAGCTAGAAGAAATGTTAGCATGCCGAGCGAAATGCTTAGCGATATTTCGTCTGCCATTACATTCTGAGTTCAAATTCCGCCGAGGTTGACTTTGCCTTTCATCCTTTTGGGGTCGATAAATTAAGTACGAGTTATGCACTGGGGTCGATGTAATCGACTTAATCCCTTTGTCTGTCCTTGTTTGTCCCCTCTGTATGTAGCCCCTTGTGGGCAATAAAGAAATAAGAAACTTTTTAGATGTCCATTGAATATGTATTTTTATACATATGAGGAGTGTTTGTGTTTGTCTTCCATCACTGCTTGACAACATAGCGTTGGTTTGTTTATGTCCTTGTAACTGTTGTGTAAAAGAGCCCAACAGGGTAAGTACCAGGCCTAGAAATAAGTACTGGGGTCGATTTGCTCGACTAAAAGGCAGTGCTCCAGCATGGCTGCAGTGAAACAACTGAAAGAAATAAAAGATAACAGATGGGGTATGATAAAGTTGAGTAGGCTTGAAAAGACCTGCTGTACTAACAGTCAAGCTCAAAGTGACACCTGCAACACTGAATCTTCGCAAAAAAGGGACTAAAAATATACATAATAAAAACTAATGGTTGGGTATTGAAATGCAATATAAAAATCCTTATTTGCTCCTTTACAAAACAGAAATATAAATACGTTCTGATTTGAATCATAAACCATGTAATCGACCTATGACAGGATTAAATCTACACATTTGCCAGACTATTCTTTTATTCTTTTATTCGCTTCAGTCATTTGACTGTGGCCATGTTGGAGCACCGCCTTTTAGTCGAGCAAATCGACCCCAGGACTTATTCTTTGGAAGCCTAGTACTTATTCTATCGGTATTTTTTGCCGAACTGCTAAGTTACAGGGACATAAACACACCAGCATCGGTTGTCAAGCAATGTTGAGGGGACAAACACAGACACACAAACATATACATACATATATATATATATATATATATATATATATATATATATATATATATATATATATATATATATATGTCTGTGTATTTGCTTGTGCCTCTCTCCCAGAGAGTGAGAGAGGGAAATATATATATATATATATAGGGTGTCCATAAGGTCCCTTTACAATAAAGGTTTTAAAAGTATGGAAGTTGCAAAGATAATTTATGGACACCCTGTATATACAATGGGCTTCTTTCAGTTTCCGTCTACCAAATCCACTCACAAGGCTTTGGTTACTCCGAGGCGAGAGTAGAAGACACTTTCCCAAGGTGCCACGCAGTGGGACTGAACCCGGAACCATGTGTGGTTGGTAAGCAAACTACTTACCACACAGCCACTCCTGCGCCTGTCAGAAATTTCTGATAAGTATCAAGTGTTATCTGGATTAAGTTGTTCTACATTATGAAAAATGTCCTAGATATTTATAAGGAGTTGTATGTCATGGTTTCAACATTCTATTCAATATCATTGCTAACTTCTGGCTCTTGCAATGGCTACACAGAGGAAAGCAGCTGCTACAATTATTGAGGCCATTGAACTAATTACTAAATCTTGTAAATACTGGTCAGTCTGTTTCACTTTGTAACAGAAATTTACAAGAGTTATTGCCGAGGGGTTTTTCAATAGCTCTCTCCCCTTCTCTCTCTCCTCTTCTTCTCTCTCTCTCTTATCTTGCCAATCAATATGTTACTATTACTACTGATATATCTACTAAAAATATGTGTTCAGTTTATAACATCAGAAATACCACAATGTCCATTATTTCTTTAATGATAATTTAAGTAAATACCCGGTGTAATAAAATTAATTGGAAATCATAGGAACATCTTTTACACAACAAATATGCATACCTATTCTGTCTTATTATTTCCAGACTTCTGGCATTAGGAATATCTTGGTAAAGAAAATAGATCATGCCATGATTTTGCGGTCAACAAAGAAGTACACAAGGTTTAAGAAAATTAGCCAAACAAAACAGTACCAAAGCTTCTATGTGACTTCACAAGGGTCCTCAGTGGTGGCTGATAATAAAGAGAGTTTTAGTGTTCCCTCCTTAGTCTAATAGGCTTTATAAGCCAGAAGATATCTTGCACCCCTTCACACATCTGTTTGAGATGACTCTCCCGGCTTCATACCTCTCATCTGATACTTTTACTTAATTTTGGACATTTGAATGAACGTTACAATACACACACAAACACACACACACGTGTGTATGTATATACATACATATGTACATATATATATACATATATACATATATGTGTGCTTACATAAATACATACATACAAACAAAAATATCCTGTTGTTGATGTTGAAATTCCAATGAAGGAACCTTGGATCTAGGTTAGAAACTGGTTCTTTCTCTATTGGCAAGAAACCTTGAAATAAGATTGAACAATGTACACATACATACATACATACATACAGACGTTATACATACAAAGAAAAAGACAAAAAATAAACAAACAAACAACAAAACCTGCTCCCTTGATACTCAAACTTGCTGAATCCTTAGAAGAACTTAAATTTTTACATAAACACTACCTTCAATTCTGTTATGTCTGGATGAAATTTATAATATATACAAAGGAACGTCAACTTAAAACTTGTCCAGAGAACCTATTGAAATCATGTGTTGTCAGTCATATGACAGTGGTTTAACAAAACCAGGGAAGAAATATACAAAAGAAGTATTATAAAATAAAAAGAGAAGATTGTTATGGTTTGTGCGAAAAGTTGCTCAAGGAATTCTTTCTGCTGGAATGGTGAATTAATTTGAAAAATGGACACCTAAGATATTAGGATGTATGATATTTTATGAAAGATAATATCTCTTTTGAACCAAGAGTGCTACATCACACCATAGTTTGAAGTCTCAGTCTCTTTACTACTCACCAACAGGAGGACATAGATATAACATACCTTATAAATAAAGAATTAGTGCAGATTCTAAATGTCTAAGATGTGCTAGAAAATGTCAGCTGTACTAAGTTTGTGTAAAGTAATACCACTGATATAATCAGCAACTGCTTCTTCAAAATATTAATGTATTACTTTCATATGAGATATATTGTTAAAAAATCAATATACTCTGCCATTCATATTAATGTCTACCCAGACGGATGTGTCCAATATAGCAATGCTGTGTACAATGCAACCACACCTTTCTACCTAAAGGATATTCATGAAAGATAGATGCGTGTGTTGAAGGAAGGTGCAACAAAACTGACATTTACACTCAGAGATAAGAATAAAATATGAAAAAAACAAAAACAAAAGAAAAAATCGCAAATTATCCTAATAAACAGAGGAAGATGACAAAGAAATAGGTTTATAGACACTTGATTCCGAATCTGCAGTTGTTACAGCATGATTATTGATGAACTTATTAATGCTCATATGTTTGATGTTTAAATAATAAACTTGTAATATTGATGTTTCTGTTGATGAAAAAGATAGGCATTCAATAGCATCCTGATAACTTAATCTGCAAGGATAAAGAAAATTTAATTCAGATGAATTTTTAAATTTTCATTACGTGATTGCTAAAAACTTTGAATTTCAAAGAAAAAGTCTTGTTTCAAAAATATTTAACCCCTTTTATTTTTTCTAATGAAAAATCTAAAATGTATACTTAAAGATTATACATGTGCACATGTTATTTATGTCTAATTCGTGGCCCTTTTTTTTAGGTCTAGATGTAGTTATCATGATTCCATCTATAACAGAATTCTGTTGAAAGATTAAATGGTCTCTACACCAGATGTTGTTTTTATTCGTCAGTGATTACTATTTCCGGTGGTCTGCTTAAGACCAAAAGATTTTTTCCATCTTTAACAGTGGAAATATTAAAGTGAGAGAAGATAATAAAATCAAGTTAGTAGAAGAACAAATGATAGTTTCAGACTATTATAACACCATATTTATGGCATGTGTTGTTGTGGAGGTTTCATAAAAGTCACCAAAGGGTAGCAGATAGATTGATAGACAGGGCCCAATTTATTGAAAAGTGTTGGTCTTCCTTTCTCTTTATTAATGATTTGTAGGTACCATAATTTCTAAAGAATGTCTGTAGAAAGAACCTTAACAAAATATTTGTTTATTATAAACAATTGAAGTGCATTTAATAATGCAACATTGGTATCCGAATAACGGGTGCATACAATATAACTTTTAACAGAATGACAGAAAACTATACTTGATGTGCACCATATGCATCAAGAGATGCAGGAGTTAACTGCAGGAGCAACTTTGAAAGGAAAATCTTAGATTACTCAACTTGCTCTCCATTTCAGTCACAAGATAAATCTTATAGAGTTCAAATTTTGAAGCACTTTGCATAGTTCTCTTCTATTCAGACAGCTTCCAAGAAGCGATAAATGTACTATAACTGGTAAAGTAAGAAGGAAAGAATTAAAAGAATATTGTCTCTGTTGGAAATGTGGGGTTTCTTTACCACGAGTCAAGTTACTTTGTTCAAAGAGTTATTGTCACTTTTTATACCATCAGAAATTTTAAGCCATAAATTCTTGCTTTAGGCATTCTTTGATTTCAGCTACATTGTTTTGTTTTCTGTCCTATCTTTTATTTTTCCCTTCTGTTATGATTTTAGTTGTGCCATTGATTTCATAAGGGACAGAGAGAGAGAGATCTCTTTTCTTATTTTCTATTTTTTCCCCTCTGTAAGTTTGATTTCCATGTTGTTTGCTTGGGGATTGATATTCCTTTATGAGCAAGTCTGAAGGTGTACCCACTTTCATTTGTAGCTTATCACCATCACCATCATCATCCTCAATGTTATCATCATCATCATCAGTTAATTGCACTATATCACCATTATTTGCATACTGCTTTGTATTCAATACAGAACTTGTAAGTAGTGTTTATTTTCAGTGTGAACAATGCTTCAGTTTACCACCATGTGTGTCAATCACTATGGCCTTTATATTTGAGATGTGCATATATTTATAAGCATTTATTAGCTTTCAAAAACATGCACATACATTGTATACATTTGTAAGCAGTGAGTTAAACAGATTTTGTTTGTCTGCATATAAATCTTTCTATTCATTCTCCTGGTATTTTAAGTCAAGAAGAATCTACAACACTTGTTTCATAATTGTAAGGGTTTATCTGTACTATCACCAGTCATTTCTGATCCCCTCCTTTGATATGGATTCTTGCTTATTTTATAGATTTTTGTTATGAACACACCACCAAGATAATATCTGAAATAAATTTTCTCTAAAATACCTTGTAGTTATATCAACAGGCGCAGGAGTGGGTGTGTGGTAAGTAGCTTGCTTACCAACCACATGGTTCCGGGTTCATTCCCACTGCATGGCATCTTGGGCAAGTGTCTTCTACTATAGCCTCGGGCTGACCAAAGCCTTGTGAGTGGATTTGGTAGACAGAAACTGAAAGAAGCCCGTCGTATATATGTATATATATATATATATATATATATATATATAT
>NC_068981.1:188688408-188693369 GCF_001194135.2 Octopus bimaculoides
TATATGTATATGTATATATATGTATATGTATATATATGTATATGTATATATATGTATATGTATATATATGTATATACGACGGGCTTCTTTCAGTTTCTGTCTACCAAATCCACTCATGTGTATATATATATATATATATATATATATGTTTGTGTGTCTCCCTCAGCATTGCTTGACAACCGATGCTGGTGTGTTTACGTGCTCGTAACTTAGCGGTTCGGCAAAAAGAGCCCGATAGAATAAGTACTAGGCTTACAAAGAATAAGTCCTGGGATCGATTTGCTCGACTAAAGGCGGTGCTCCAGCATGGCCGCAGTCAAATGACTGAAACAACTAAAAGAGTAAAGAGAGTATCTGCAGATTAAGCTATTCATTTTAGCTTCCATAACTTTTGAATCAGCCAGTTATTTTATCAGCCCTAGGACAATGACATTTCATCAAACAATATAGGTTTTAACTCTTTCACATTTAAACTGACCACATCTGACTCGAATATTCTGTCTGTTTTATGTTCAAACTAGTCAGATCCAGCCTCTCACACCTATCCTACATTGACATTCTAAGAATGAATAGCCACATCATCGAAATCTCAAAGCTATGAGATGATGCATGATTAATTGAAAACAATATGAATGAATAAACATTACATTTGACTGAGTAATGTGAATGCTCAACGGTTAAATCTGAAATGTGAATATATTTCTAAGTATATGAGTATATAACCTTAAAGCAAATATTATTACTTGAAAAAGAGAAAAAGAGATGAGAAAACAGCACTTCACGACAAACAAAACCAAAAAATTACAGACAAAACAAATTAATTTAGCTGACTAAATCCTAAACCAAATTTAACAAACAAGAAGAAAATGAGTTTCTGTGATGATTACTATACACAATATACATATTTAAACAATATACAACATGTGTGAAAATAAGGAACAAAGAAGCAACATGATGCAAACATGACAAAAACAAACAAACCTAAAATAATACAAACAATGTTTAGAAACCAATCAACCGTATCCATTTATAAAGTAGACAATGACAATATCACTGTCTGATGGGCAATGATGTAGGATGAATTTTAGCAGCATTCTTCAAAACTAGTGCAAAATATGCTTCTTAAGTAGTCTCTCACTGAAGATTAATCCCCAATATAAATGACATGTAACAGAATTGTAAGGAAGCATTAGAGAACATTGAAATGTTGTACTCCTATTAATATGTCCACTGTATATCCATCACTTCGTCATTCATTCTCTCACACATGTACACAATAAAATAGATGGGATTTATGGAGAAGTAAAGTAATAAAAGATACATTGTAACCGACTAACGATTGTAAAGTAGTTCATAATAAATAAATTTTTCCCCAATTCACACAGCAAATACTCCACATGTATTCTGTACAAGTCAGCATTGAGCATTATCACAAAACCTGCACATCACCCCCACCACACACAGCTCACATGCAGCATTTTCTGCACGACAAATAAGTGAAATAATAGGCATGGCTGTATGGCAAGAAGTTTCCTTGCCAACCACATAATTCCAGGTTCACTCCCATTGCATTGCACCTTGGGTAAGTGCCTTCTGCTATAGCTTCAGGCTGACCAAAGCCTTCAGGCCTGAAATTTTGGAGACAAGTCAACTAGATCAACAGCAGTACACAGCTGGTACTTATTTTATTGACCTCAAAAGATGAAAGGCGAAAGGACCTAATGATGGATGAAATATGGTTGAGCATTTTACTCAGTATGCTAACAATGTTGCCAATAATAACTTGAAAATGAAATGAAATATAATGAAATTTAAAATAATGTAATATACATAACACAGTAATCTGGCAAAACTCTTAGCATTCTGGGAAAAATGTTCAGCAGCATTTTGTCAGGTTTTTATGTTCTGAGTTTAAATTCCGCCAAGGTTGACTTAGCATTTCATCCTTTTGGGGTCAATAAACTAAGTATCACTTGAACTCTGGGTTTGATTTCATTGACTTATCTTCTTTCCCAAACTTGCTACACTTGTGCCAAAGTTTGAAATCAACAACAAAAGTAATAATAATAATAATAATAATAATAATAATAATAATAATAATAATAATAATAATAGTCCTTTCTACTATAGACACAAGGTCTGAAATTTTAGGGGAGGGGACTAGTTGATTACATCGACCCCAGTGTTTCACTGGTACTTAATTCGTTGATCCCAAAAAGATGAAAGGCAGAATTTGAACTCAACGTAAAGACGAACAAAATTTCGCTAAGCATTTCACCTGGTGTGCTAATGATTCTTCCAGCTCACCACCTTAATAATAACGATAATAATAATAATAATAATGCTAAATGCCCTGATGCAGTACTAGGCAGTGGCTCGCATGGCTTCTGATCTTAATTGATTGGAAGTGTTATCATGTACATTGTTTTATCTTGGTATAAAAGATGGGCTCCAGTAAATATTCTGCTCAATACCACAGATTTGCTTGTCAGTTGTTTGACCTTAACCAGTTGAGCATGTCCCTTAGTGGCTGACGATATGTGCATCTCTGATCATGAGCAGAAGTAGTGGGGGAACAACATAGCCATGTGTTGAAAAGAATTCTTTGGGGTTTAGATAATTCACCTTTGGAAACATGGATGTTTTGCTCAACATCCTTAAACAAACCTTATTCAGGGACCTTTTTAGTGGGATGGGGTACTCAACTTGAAGAAAATTCTAAAAGGGCCCACCTGCAAGGTCATGCACTATTTATCTTGATATGAGATCACCATGTCATGCACATATGGTTGTGATGCATGTGCCTGATGTACCCTTATCAGACGGGTAGTCATGATGGGTATACTGGGCTTCATATATTTTACCCCAGCGTCACTTTAATGGCATGCACCTCTCTCTCACTCAATAATAATAATAATGATAACGATAATAATGATGCAAAAAAATCAGAAATGAAAGATTTGATTCTCAATGCTTAAGACAGATGCCTAGCCATTAACAACTATCAAAATGATGTAGAGAAAGAAAACACTAACATCAGTTGTGGACTATGCAGTCAGTGGTATGACATGGCTGACCACATCATCTCTACATGTCCAGCCATCCTACCATGACTGAATAGATGTGTAAAGATACAACTGATTCAGTAGCTTTTCCACTGAGCATATTTTGTGGCTGCGTGATAAGAAGCTTGCTCCACAACCACATGGTTCCGGGATCAGTCCTACTGAATGGCACCTTGGGCAAGTGTCTTCTACTAAAGCCCTGGCCTGTATAATACATTGTGCGAAGATTTGATTGACGGAAACTGGAAGAAGCCCTTGTAACTTAGTGATTTGGCAAGAGACTGATAGAGTAAGTACCAGGCTGAAAAAAAAATTAGTATGGACTGATTCATTCAACTAAAAATTGCTCAATCCAGCACCCCAGATGGCCATAGTCTAGTTTGCATGTACATGTATTTATGTAGGGGCAGTTATGCTTGTGCAGACACAGAGTTCAATCTCAGTCTGGAGCACCTTGTGAAAGATAATCTCACTACTACCACTGCCATAACTGTCTGAGTTTATTTGTATATTGTAACCATAGCAACAATAAAGTTGTCTGTCTTTTCTTTTTTAGTTTCTTTCATTTTTTTTTTTTGGCTTTTCTTCATTTCATTTGTATGAAGCAATTATCGTTTTTCTATTCAAAATATTATTTTCAACTCCTTCTACTGAAGGAATCACATCAAAAAATAAATAAATAAAGAGCATCAGACAAATTAGAAATGTCTTGTCTCCCAATTCTCTTTTGTTTTTCTTCAGTTCTTCAACCATTCTACATCACAAACACCCACATACACACGTACCAGCTTCATCAGTATCTGGGACCATAGAATCAGTGTTCTCAATTGCTAGATGAAATCCACTTTACTTCTTTCTGTAACTGCATACACACATACTGACACACACACACACACACACACCTGACATTTTGAAGTTTAAAAATAAAATCACTAAATAATGGAGATAAACACCTCATACATCTCGAATTTGTAGCTTTGTTTAATTTCTCCGAGCTTGAATCTTAACCATTTGTGTTTTGTTAAATTTTGGTTATATTTAGTTTTGTGTGTCTACGAGTGTGTGTTTATGTGTGTGTGTGTGTGTGTGAAATAATTGCTTGAAAGATACTCAAAGGTAACTGCCCAGAGATAAACAAAGTAGAAGAAATTGCATGAATCTTGATTCTTACTGATTCTCTGGATGTCGTTGGCAATCCAGTACAGTTTCACTTACCATCGAAGACAATTGTTAATATCATTATGAAGGCAGCGAGCTGGCAGAATCATTAGCATGCCGGGTGAAATGCTTAGCAGTATTTCATCTGATTTACATTCTGAGTTCAAATTCCACTAAGGCCAACTTTGCTTTTTTTCCTTTCAGGGCTGATAAATTAAGTACCAGTTGCATACTGAGGTTGATCTAATTGACTGACCCCCTCCCCCAAAATTTCAGGCCTTGTGCCTAGAGTAGAAAGGATTATTTTACTGCGTATCTTATGATGTGATTTTGCTGGAGTCGGGTAGAAATGATGTTGCAGAATAGTCTTATAGTATTAAGCTCATATGATATATCTATATTTTGTAAGTTGCTTCAGGGGACTGTATAAACTGGAGTCAGCAACCTTTGTGCTTTTGTAGGTCTTTTAGTTTTAATATTCTTTTGTGTTGATAGATGAAAATGTATAATATATTCATAGATATAGGTGCTGATGTGGCTGTGTGGTTAAGAAGCTTGCTTCTTAACCAATTAGTTCTGAGTTCAGTCTCACTGCATGGCACCTTGGGCAAATGCCTTCTACTATAGCCCCAGGCTGACTAAAGCCTTGTGATTGGATTTGGTAGATGGTAACCAAAAGAAGGCCATCACGTGTGTGTGTGTGTATATATATATATTTATATATATATATATATATAT
>NC_068981.1:188693659-188694784 GCF_001194135.2 Octopus bimaculoides
ATATATATATATATATATATATATATATATATATAGATAGATAGATAGATAGATAGATAATGTGTGTGTGTGTGTGTGTGTGTAGCTTTGTCTTAATCATATGGGTGTAAACAAGCATCAATGTCAGCTAAGGTGATGCCATTCATTTCCACTATGTAGGGAAATATTACCTTACTTGAAAGCAAGTAAGGGTTGGTGACAGGAGGGGCATCTGGCCCTAAAATAATCTGCCTCAATAAATAATGTTTGACCCATGCAAGCATGGATAAGTGGACATTAAATTTATGATGACAAATTTCTTTGAGGCTTAAGCAGAGCTGACATTGTTTATGTTGAATATTATGTTGTCATAATCATTTTAGCATCTACTTTTCTTGCTTATATGGGTCAGATGAAATTTAATGAGGCAGATCTTCTATGGCTGGATGTTTTTCCTGTCACCAACCCTCATCTCTCTCCAAGCAAGATAATTCCTTTGTTTGGACATGTTTTCTCAGAAGGTTGCAAACAAACAACACTGCTTGCATGACAATATCAAGAACAAGTAAATACACACACAACTATATATTCTTGTCAGTCTCTATCTACAAACTTGACTCACAAGACTTTGGTCAGTCCAAATCTATAGTAGAAGACTGTTGCGTAAGGTGCCACACTGTGGAACTGAATCCAAAACCACATAAACCTGTATTCTATACACTGTCTACTGTTTCCTTCCTATAA
Organism: Octopus bimaculoides; assembly: GCF_001194135.2. NCBI lineage: Eukaryota > Metazoa > Mollusca > Cephalopoda > Octopoda > Octopodidae > Octopus > Octopus bimaculoides. The sequence continues at coordinate 188,694,383 of NC_068981.1, forward strand.
AAATGTGCATTGATCATTTCAGCTTCTGTGTTTTATATGTATCAAGTGCACTTTTGTTATTTACACCACCTGTCCTCGTCTGTTGTTATTATTTGTATATTCTCCCACATATACTACACGCTCACGTGGTCGCACCAGCTAATCCTGTCTCCTCTCATCACACACTACCAACTTTTGGATTCTACCTTCTTTCCTTCTGGATCTGGACTGTTTGATTCTGAACTTTATACCCTCCGGCTGCACCTCTCCTACCCACGGATTACACTGGACCCATCTTCTGATTGGAAATCGCTTCAATATACCACGACGTCTAAAAAACTTTTGAACTTTTCCACTTTTGTAAACCTCCTTTATCATCCTTTTTTGAACACTATTCAATTTTTTTTTCTCCGTGTTTTTCTC
>NC_068981.1:188695083-188697888 GCF_001194135.2 Octopus bimaculoides
ATATATATATATATATATATATATATATATATATAAGATAATTCATATATAAAATAATTACTAATATTTCATCTTCTCAAGGTCAAAAGACCACTCATGTGTGAGATAGGAGACTACAGTCAATAATGTCTTTCAGAGTTCTGACTATTGATTGATGTTGAATGAAAGAGATTTAAGATATGACTGGAGGTGAATATTTATGGTGTTTAACATGGCCTTAGAATTTCTGTCTTCTTTTCTTCTAAATTTTATATCATTTAGTAAAAATGTATAATGTCACCAGAGCTACAAGAAAATCAGGAAATATTTTAGAAATGATCCTCATCTGAAGATCATTGAATGAGATGATATTATGCTGTCATATTTGTTTAGCAGAATAGTAATTTGCCATTTGTTCATGGAATGGTTTTCATGTTTCTTTAATATTGAAACTGTGTTATTATTAGCTAATATCTTCACTATCTAGATGTATAAAGCATTAATAAAAGTCTGAAAATTCTAACTTTGCCAAAGTAATTTTTTTCCTATTCCTTCAAATTTATATTCTTTGCCATAGAATGAACTTTGCACTAAAAAGGTTCTTTCTTAAGAAAATAAAGATTTCAGAGCTGTGTGTACTCCACAAACAGGTTATTAGCTGATAATTATTAATGCTTGAAATATTGAAATCTTAGCGATATAGTCAATTTACTATCCCAAATGCCATTCTGGCTTTTCTAATGTGGTTCTAATCCCACTGTTATCTTTCTTTCTTTCTTTTTTTTATTTTCCATAACTGAACCATTAATATTAAATCTCTTATTCCTTTATCTTTTGTTTTTTTTACTTTTTCATTTTACATCTTTCACACAAAGCAAACTTGTTAATCAGCTTAGCTAAAAACATTAATCTCTGAAAAAATTCTAACATCTTTCACTTTTACTTATATTTTCTGTTGCTAAACTTACAACATAGTTCAATTTTTTTCTGATTATTTTATTTCCATAATCTATAAAATAGAACATCTAGTTGGTCACGAAGACAATATGTGTTTTTGTGTGTAACCTTTGTGTGTGTGTGTGTGTATCAATGTATGTTCTTAATTCGACCTACTTGCGGTTGACTTTATATTGATGTGCTTGTGAAGTGAAAGGAAAAGCAGTAAAATCTTTGATTTGCTTCTAAAGTGTATTAAACAGAGTTAAAGAAACGGTCTAAGATCTTTCAAGTGCTTCAAGCCATCTGGTTATTTTTGAATAACTTTTGGAGCTTTCACTAAGAATTCAACCAAGGAAAGAATTCCAACCACATTTCATGGTTTGCTACCTCAACTGCTCCTTTATAGGATCCAGTGGCTAAAGGCAACATCAGAAGGAACCATGTCTGGTTTCAGCCTCTACTCCTTCACTGTTTTCGATGGGGTGGGGCTCTGCCTTTCGGAGATGTCTTCAGCTCTGGTATTGAGTGCGTTTCTTCTTTCTCCTTTTCTCTTTTGTTCTTTGGTTTCTTTGGTGCAGTGTCAACAAATGTCAGCAGGCAAATGACCATCCTTCCAAATTTCCCTTTAAATACCCCCCAGTAGGCTCCAGCAACCAGCACCAGCTACCTGTCATGTGACACTGTCGAAGCTTCAACAGTTAATCTGAAGATTGAAAATTGATGAAAATCTGAAATAAACGTATTTGAAAAGTTGAAATTAGCAATAACCATATTGATAACTTTATTCCCAGTGCTTTTGAAGACTTTACTGTTGTGGGCTGTATGAGTGATGTTAATGTGGCACCACTAAGCATCTTGGTTCAATGTTCCGGTTGCCAAAGTAAAGTCAGCGGACATTGGAATAGTTTGTTGACATTTGATATAGATTATTATTGTAGGAGTGGCTCATAGGCACAGGAGTGGATGTGTGGTAAGTAGCTTGCTTACCAAACACATGGTTCCAGATTCAGTCCCACTGTGTAACACCTTGGGCAAGTATCTTTTATTATAACCTAGGTTCGACCAAAGCCTTGTGAGTGGACTTGGTAGATGGAAACTGAAAGAAGTCTGTTGTATGTGTATATATATATATATATATATGTGTGTGTGTGTGTGTGTGTGTGTGTGTGTGTGTACAAGGCTTTAAAAAAATAAGTCCTGTGGGCAATTTGTTTCACTAAAACCCTTCAAGGTGGTGCTACAGCATGGCCACAGTCAAATGACTGAAACAAGCAATGAAAGAATACTCTTACCAGAAATCTTATGAATCTATGTTAACCCTTTTGTCACCATATTTCTGTTGAGATGTTCAATGATTCTTTCAATTGACCTTAAATATAACAAAGAATTTAGTGAAATAACTTAGTTATCATTCACCTAGTGTTAGGAACATAAATTGTGACTAAGGTTTGATGGAAGATTTTAATTCAAAACTTATGAAAACAAGACATTTGTGCTACAGAGTCAGAGCCGGTTTCAGCCAAGTTGGTATCGAAAGGGTTAATGCTACCAAATATGGCAACATTGACAGGTGATAGACTTGAAAACAAGAAAACTAAGGTTTTGATGAGTCAGAATGTACTGTAATCAGTTGAAACAACTATTTTGAGATATACTTTATCAAAGTGTCATTTATGTATGGTTATTTCTTATAATGATAAATGTTCCTTCTTAAACTCTCTCTTGCTACATCTAAATTTCTGTCTTTGAGAATGATTTACCTCACAACACCTGCATTTTAATCAGTTTGGTTTCTGATTGTCAGTAGGTATCTTATTGCTAAACTAGGAATCCTTATTTTCGAATTGTTTGAATCCACGCTGGTATGATAATTATATATATATATAT
>NC_068981.1:188698205-188702063 GCF_001194135.2 Octopus bimaculoides
CATACCAGCGTGGATTCAAACAATTCGAAAATAAGGATTCCTAGTTTAGCAATAAGATACCTACTGACAATCAGAAACTCACGGTGGTGCACCAGCACGACCGCAGCCACTTGGCTGAAACACATAAATAAAATATATATATATTGATATATATATATATATATAATATATTGATATATATATATATATATATACAGGGTGTGGCAGAAATACCTCCCACATTTTAAACTTTCACCTATGTGTTGCTAATGAACTTATGCAAGTGCCAATGATGTTTTCATTTAGCTAATGAACAAAAACTGTAACCCTTTGTTTAAACAACAGTAAAATTAATTTTTCATAAATGTTGTTTCTTTTTCCTTTTGTCAACCTTTCATATGTTCCATGCTGGCATGGGTTGGGTGGATTGATTGAAAACTGGAAGCTGGAGAGCTGCACCAGGTTTCAGTCTGATTTGGCATGGTTTCTACAGCTGGATGCCCTTCTTAATGCCAACCACTTCAAAAGTGTAGTGGGCGCTTTTTACGTGCCACTGACATGAGTGCCAATTACAAAACACCGGATTCAGCCATGACGATGATCTCACTTGACCAGTCTTCTCAAGCATAGTATATTGCCAAAGGTCTTGGTCACTTGTCACTGTCTCCATGAGGCCCAAAGTTCAAAGGGTGCTTTTTTTTACATGCCACCAGTACAGGCGCCAGGTATGTGACACTGGCATGGGCCATGACTAAATTACTTATAATATCTTTATTCTCATGCACAAACATACATACATACAAACAAAAGATATTTATAAACAAACACATATACATATGCTAAACGTTAATAGTAGTATATATACAGATATATAAATAATATATATTTTTAACAGATATCCTCTTCAAATTACACTACACACATACATACATAAATAAATCAATCTGATTCGATAAGATTTAATAATAATAATAAAGACATAGGCAGTAATATACATTGATTGCGTAAGCCAATAGAAATTTACATAGATAGTAGCTTTATTTTTTATTTTAGTTTAAATTATATATTTATTATCATTTGGTTTTTATCTTTCATTTTTTACCCTTATACTATATTTTTATTTTTTAATAACATAAAAAAAAAAATTATTAGCATACACATACACACAATGAATTTCTTAATTTTCTTAGTCTATTGATAAATCTAATCATCAACACCATCATCATCATCATCATCATCATCATCATCATCGTTTAATGTCCATTTCCCATGCTGGCACGGGTTGGACAGGATCTATCAACATATAACTATCTCTATTGTACTTTAACCCTGATGAGATTCTACCCAATATTATTCAAAATGTTATTTTATTCTAATCTTTGGATTTATTCCAATCTTTGAATTTGAAATTTTATGTTGGACTGAATTGAAACGTATATAGGCATGATTTTTGGCAGTATGTTAAAAAATTAATTCTCTACTCTTACCAACTCTTCATTCTTCTTCTTTAATCATATCTATACTTATAGTAATCCCATATATATATCCGAAGAGATATTCATCAACAGTGTTGGTGATTAAACCAGTGAAATTTTGGCTATAATAATCCTTTATGAGGATAAGATATCCTCGCATTGACTATATATATATATATATATATATATATAAAGATTTACTTTTTGTAATGAGATAAAAAAACTAAGGCTGTGTATATTTTAGAACATTCATAAATAGGTCTTACAGCTGTTTCCAGGATATTTATTATATCCCTTCATCGGAGATGGTGTGAGAGGATGGTTAGGCTATGGTCTATTCCTAGCACTTACTCAGCATTGCCTGAAACCTCTGGGTCTAACAACTGCTCATAACCTCTCTCCCTTTCTATATATATATATATATATATATATATATATTCAGGAATAAGATACTTGAAAACAAGCAGTGATCAAACTGTTGAAAAGACAGCATAAATCTCAGTGTTGACATATTTTCCAAAGATTTAGTTAATAGCATGAAAAATTACCATCTTGTAAGCAATAACTCATCTCATTTGGAAATCTAATCAATCTTTAAATAGGTTCTCCTTTTTAGAAAAGGTATATACTTGCTACTGATTAGCTTACAATAGATTAATGTCATGAGTATATGTACAGTCTTTAACAACTAATCTTCTTTCACTCCATTTACACTCTACATTTTGGATTATGCTTAACTTCCGTATTCCCATTTACTGATAATTTCTGCCTCTTAGAATTATAAAACACGAATCATACAGTCTATCCTTTATGCAAAGTTAAGAACACTTAGTCATTGTTCTGATGTAGTGTACATTACCATAACACTTTTGAATCTTATAACTAGGAAATGTCAAATTTCTCTGGTATCATTTTTCCCAACATATTTACCTAAGTCATGAGGAAATGTAATTCTGAATTTTACACAGAAGATTTCAACTACAAGGAACTTAATTGGATACCCATGAAGCATTTGTGCAACTCTACCCAATCCTTTGAGTGTTTATGAAGCTAATTGCAAAGCAAATGAGATACTTTATCTAATGATATATAGTTTGACAAGATGCAGTCTGCATTGTTATTTATTCATTAAACTGCACTATTGTTTATATTACTTTTTTTATATCCATTACCAGATGATTCTAATGTGAGTGAGAAGATTTTCATGAATCTTAAAAGGTTGTACATTGTTGGAAGCATTTTCTTTTGAAGCATTAAACACCTAGCCACAAAGTAACAGTAGAATCTACAGTGAGTTCAGTTATGGGTTTTTTCCTTAAGCAAGACGGACACTATCTTTACACATGTGCAAGTGTGCACGCGCACACACACACTCGTCATCATCATCATTACCATTGTGGTGGACTCACATGCACTCACACACCCTTGCCTCGGTATCATTCGAGGTAACAAGAGAGCCAACTTAGATATCATATTCAAAACTATACTACCATTTCCATAAACCCAAACCCAATGAGAACCTTCCCCACTTCATCCCTAGGCATTTATTCTTCCAAGGTACATTAAGAATATATTAAATATATATATATATATATATATATATGATAGATTTCTTTCACTTTCCATCTACCAAATCTGCTCACAAGGCTTTGGTTAGTTTGGGGCTGTAGCAGAAGATGCTCTTCCAATGTGCCTCAGAGTGGGACTGAACCCAAAACAATGTGGTCGAGAAACAAACTTCTTGAACCACATATATGTATCCGTTTTTCTATGCTTGCATACATCAGATACATATAAGTGTGTGTGTATAAATATTTATCTATTCTTTTATTCTTTTACTTGTTTCAGTCATTTGACTGTGGCCATGCTGGAGCACCGCCTTTAGTCAAACAAATCGACCCCACGGCTAATTCTTTGTAAGCCTAGTACTTATTCTATCCAGTCTCTTTTGTTGAATCACTAAGTTACGGGGATGTAAATGCACCAACATCGGTTGTCAAGCAATGGTGGTGGAGACAAACACAGATAAACATAAATATCATCATCCTCATCGTTTAACGTCTGCTTTCCATGCTAGCATGGGTTGGACGATTTGACTGAGGACTGGCGAACCAGATGGCTGCACCAGGCTCCAACCTGATCCGGCAGAGTTTCTACAGTTGGATGCTCTTCCTAATGCCAACCACTCTGAGAGTGTAGTGGGTGCTTTTACGTGCCACCGGCATGAGGGCCAGTCTGGTGGTATTGGCAACAGCCATGCTCAAATGGTGATTTTTGCATGCCTCCTGCACAGGAGCCAGTCCAGTGGCACTGGCAACGACCTCACTTGAATATTTTTTCATGTATACATACATATATATAGGTTTATATATATATATATATATATATATATATATATATATAT
>NC_068981.1:188702411-188703469 GCF_001194135.2 Octopus bimaculoides
ATATATATATATATATATATATATATATATACGGCGGGCTTCTTTCAGTTCCCATCTACCAAATCCACTCACAAAGCTTTGGTTGGCCCGAGGCTATAGTAGAAGATACTTACTTGCCCAAGGTGCCATGCAGTGGGACTGAACTTGGAACCATGTTGTTGGGAAGCAAGCTTCTTACCACACGGCCACTCCCGTTCCTATATGTGTGTGTGTGTGTGTTTATAAATATTTATATTTATGTGTGTGTATGTATGGAATGAAATGAACAAAGAAATCTTCTACAAACAAAGCATAAAGATTCAACAGCAATAATGATGATAACCCTGCAGAAATTATTCAAAAGATTAATATAAAATAATTCTGTGTATCTGTGTACATGTATGCTTATGAGCATGTGTTTTCATCTCTTAATATCATGGAATCCCTATATTTATATTTTTATTAATATGGAGATAAGTGTTGTGTGATCAAATAACCCAGTAACTGTAATTCAGTTGTATACTGTTAAATGAAAATAATGGCCATTGTGAGATAAGGTATTTCATATATTAATGTAGATTATGAAAGTCTTTAGGTTGGTTTTATTTGAGAATATTAAACTGTGAAATGAGATCTGAATCATTATTGGATGTAGTCATTGCAAGGAGATTTTTAGAAAGTAGTTTGAGCAAAGAAAAGCCATATATCAATAGTTTCTGAGAAAAGAAATAGTTAAATGTATTGATAGAGAGTGGGAAAAAAAAAACTTGGTCAATATGCTCTTTGTTACAGCAGGATTTTAATTGGCATTGTGTATAATTCTTGGAGCAATCTATCACAGAGAAATTTGGAAAGAAATAAAATCGTTAAGTTGTTATTCTATGTGCAGAAATGAGAGGCAATGCTTCATTTCAAGTTTGTTCTTTCTTATATTAATGCTAATGACAGCATCATATTAGTGTTGTGTCTTTCAAACAATATATATATATATATATATATATATATATACATACATATATAGTTATATGCATATATATGTATAGATATATGCATATATATGTATAGATATATGCATATAT
>NC_068981.1:188703664-188722782 GCF_001194135.2 Octopus bimaculoides
TATATATATATAAATCCTTTACAACAGAGGAAGAAATTTAATAGATCTCATATGATTGAAGATTCCTTAATAGGAATATACATATTTTCTTCTAATTGTCTATAGAAAAATGAATGTAAATGTATTCACAAAAAGAAAGAAAAAACAAAACAAAACAAAACAAAGTTTCTGCAGTTAGAAGAACCTTATTTTCTGTTGGTCGTAATGTTGAAATATATATTCCTCTAGAATTACTTTCATTAGAAAGCAATTTATGCTTAAAGTGGAATGTTCGGTAAGTTTGATGTTATGTATTTTTAATATTGTGCAGAAATTCTTGAAATATTTTTTCATATCATAATCTCTGGACAACTAATATTTAAACAGTTATCCTATTTCCCTGCGGGACTGTAGCACTTAAGCAACTAGTATATTTTAGAAGAAAATATAGTAATGAATATATCTTAACTAATTCAAGGATATTTTTAAAAAATGGAGACATTAGTAAGAAATCCAATTACATATGTATATTGAATGAAACTAAGAATTTACTAATAATTCTAGCATCATAAAAATTCTAAAATATATTACTGAAATACTCATGAAAACAGTTTTATTTCCCATATGATTGCAATATAAGCCAGAAAAAAAGTACTTAGATTTGGGTGAGTTCATATTTAATTTTGTTTTGGATAACTCAGTACTTAATGCTAATGAAAACTGTAGGAAGTTTTCATAATCTTTTGAGAATTATTTATGTAAATAAATAAACAAAATGCAGATTGGTCATCATGTGTTTCCTTTTCAGTTGCTTCCACTGACACCTCTCACTCTCTCTCTTTCTGCATCTCCTGTAGGCCTATTACTCATCTTTTGTATTGCTTTAAGATGCAAGAAAAATGCACACATGACTACCAAAAATAGACCAATTTCATGAAAGCTTGAAATGAAAGCATTAAAATGAGGCTGCTTGATTCACTTAGGTGTTCAACAGAGCTGGTTGCTCTGAGCTAAAATATATAATTTCTAAATAGTTCAAAACTTTACATAGCTCAGTTTGACTTCAGTTCATATTGACTTTTCAAAATGGAGGAAATAAAATTCTATTGGCGAATTATTTATATCAGAAGTAGGTGTTTTATGCTGTGGATTATATTTGCTTAACTACATCTAATTATAATTTCACAACATCAGTTGGAATACAAAAAATGGCTACACTATACTGCAGGTACTAACTCTAAATACCCTCAAATAGTTACTGAATGAAGAATTCACAAAAGCAGAAATTCAGCTAATTCTGGAAACCTTAAAATAGTATACAAAAGAGTTTAAATTGATTTAATACTTGTGTGTTTTATTTTTGGTAATCCATTATTGTTGTTAGTATTATTATTATTATTATTATTATTATTATTATTATTATTATTTTAATGATTATATTCCTCACTTCATGTGTCAAAGTTAAGCCATCATCATTATCAACATCATTATTATTTACCGTAGTTTTATTTTTATTGCATGGTTTCATTGAGTAACTAAATGCAGTACTGTGTGCTTTCGGAATGTGCAGTGTTTTGTTTTGTTTTGTGTTTTTTTTTTCTATTGTATTAACGACATTCTATGTATAAAATGTGTGCAGTGTTTAGCAGATCTATTTTCTGTACATTGTGTTCATGTGTAAATCCTAGAGTTTGGGTTATGTATTTGTCTGTATCGTTTTTTAATCATTGCCAAGGCTCCATTTAATCTATTTTTAATCATCCCCATTATTAATATCATTATTATTATTATCATCATCGTCTAGAGCAGTGAGCTGGCTGATTTTGTTAGATCATTGGTGAAAATCACTTTGAAGCATTTGTTCTAGCACCTAACCATCTGATTTCAAATCCCTCAAAGATCAAGTTTACTTTTCAGCCCTCCAGGGTCAATTATATACAATAGCAGTCTAGTACAGGTCAATAGTACTCATTAATCCATTAGAAAAGATCACCATCATCAAGGAAGATACTGAAGATTGAAATTGCAGAGCTTTAAATACACAAAGCAATACTATACTTAGTTAGATCCTGTTGCATTCTGGGTTTTAACTCATGCCAAGGTCAACTTATTTTTTTAAAGTCATTAAGATAAGTATGAGTCAAGAAATGGATTCAAATTATTCAGCTGCATCCTTCACAAAATTTATAACCTTTGATTAAAATCAAATATTCTAACTTAGAATGTAAGATGACTCTGGAAGGGATTGTATGGAATATTGAAAGAGTTTTATGTAAAATGAGTACAGTAGCATACATGCAGGAGTGGCTGTGTGGTAAGTAGCTTGCTTACCCCCACTGGCGGGAGAGACGGAGGAAGTCGAGGTGGTTTCCACCTCCTCGAAGAAAGGAAAAAAAAGAAAGAAGGTAGGCAACAATGGTTGCCCACCGAAGGCTGCAGGGGAGGAGGTGGACCTTCCGGTTAAGGCGGAAGTGCCCCCTACTCCCATGGCCCTCCCAAAAAAGAAGAAACAAGAAGAACGGGACACGGTCGGTGCCTGATAGCGCACCGATGGCATAACCTGACACTCCATTGGTGGGAATTGTGCCACCAACGGAGGAAGGCCTGTCGGTGAGAATTGTGTCGCCGACATTAGAAACTGTGGCCTCGCCCTATAAGGAGGAGAAATTTGTAATCCTCTTCCACAAGGGAGGGGCCGTCCAAGAATTTGTGAAAAAGTTTATTAGGAAGGGTTGGAGGAGAGGGATCCTCAACTGTACCAAGGACCCTGATTGGCCTTCGCAGGTGGCTGTGGAGGTCGTATCAGAAAATGATTTGTACAGGGTGATGGATTCCTTCCCCGAATATGCATTCCGCTTCATACTGAAGTGGCCCAATCTAGAACCATCGAGATGTTTGAGTGAAGCACTGAGTCTAGTCGGGCGGTAAGGTGTAAGAGGACGAGTGCCTCATATTGAAGGGGCATGTGGCCCATAAAAAGAAATGTGTAAGAGGCAGATGCCTCAGTACAAGGACTTAATGATATTGCGAAGTAAGAGGTTTATAGCCTCAATTTGTAAATTTGTTTAATTTATAAAAGAACAATGTTTTGGAGAAGCAGAGTTCGGTGGGCGGCTTCCGTCTTCTCCCATTAATATCATCGTGTTTATCATTCATCTCATCTCAGTAATGTCTTCGTCCAGCCTGCAGTTACTCTATGTACTGCCTTCATGGCAAATTTAATGAAATAAAGTAGCTTGCTTACCAACCACATGGTTCTGGGTTCAGTCCCACTGCATGGCACCTTGGGCAAGTGTCTTCAACTATAACTTTGGGCTGACCAAAGCCTTGTGAGTGGATTTGGTAGATGGAAACTGAAAAAGCCTATCGTGTGTGTGTATCTATCTATCTATCTATCTATCTATATATATATATATATATATATATTTGTGTGTCTGTGTTTGTCCCACCCCCACCATCACTTGACAACCAATGTTGGTGTGTTTACATCCCCATAACTTAGCAGTTCAACAAAAGAGAACTGATAGAATAAGTACTAGCTTACAAAGAATAAGTCCTGGGATTGATTTGTTCAACTAAAGGTGGTGCTCCAGCATGGCTGTAGACAAATGAGTGAAACAAGTAAGAGAGCGTAGGTTTGTATTGCTGAAATGATTGTGTGGGATATGACCTGTACTTATAAAGCTAATATTTAGAATGAATGTAAAATTGTGAGCTGTGAAATACTGCTAACATTATATTTCATGGGTTTGTTATCTGTTTTTTTATTATACAATGTTCACCAATTACAAGTGGCACAACTGATGCCTTCAGCTCCAGCAAGTTCCAATTACAATTCTTGTCCTTCGCAACTATATTTCAGGAGTTATCTGTAGTTTGTATATCAAAATTCACAATGTTTCTTTTGTGGTTTTGCTTATGAAATTATAAATATTTAGGTCATTAATATTCATCCCGTTGTTTGTCGAGGTAGACATGTCTCAGAGTATCATTTACCATTTATTGTATGTTTATTCCATTTGTTATCTATTTTCATGTGAAAGTCTTGGTATATTGCCCAATGAATACAACAACCAACACACACATGCCATATATTCCAGCCTTGCAAATACTTGACAGAAAAAGTGTGGTGTATCTTTTTAAATTTTTTCAAGCACATTTGCCTCTTGTTTAATCACCTTGTTTTTGTAACTCTTTGTTGGTTGGCATTGATCTTGCACAGCTAACATCAGACCATATGCTTATAGCTTTAATTAGGTTCATGTTTTTATTATTTTTCTTTTGGTTCATTTTTGTTAGATACTGACCATGTTCTGTTTTTTTTTTTTCCTCATTGTTTTATCTTTAGAATGATTTGAAGCTCTACTTTGATTTCATATATTTTGCTTTTATTTTACCTTCTCTCTTATTCTAATCTATACTCTCCTTTGAAGTATTTAGCATCTAATTTAGATGATATTGTTTCTTTTATATGAAGAGATGTTGTTTTTATATGATCATTTATTGAATTAAGTAATCTAGTTTTGCTCTCTTTTAAGTATTTTCTGTTGTGGGGTTTTGTTCTGATTATTTGATTTCACTGCCTAAATCTGTCTTGATATTTTGTGTTTGTCTCTTCTCTGAGTAACTTTGGCACATTTCTCTAATTTCTTTTTCATTTTGATATCATTGCTGGCTCCATTTACAGGTTTTAATAGCTTCTTCAGTGTCCCTCACCATCCCCTTCATCTCCCTCCTCCTCACCATCATCATAATGTCCTCTGTTCTATGATTGTGCAGGTCAGATGGAATTCATTGGGGCAGATTGTCTCTTGTATATAATTCTTTTTATGATAATCTGTATAAAGTGAGTAGTTTATAGCCTGTTCTTAGCATTTTGTAACTAACACTGATTTGTCTTAACATATTTGTTAGCAGAATCTTCCTGAAAACTTCCTTTTATGGAGATAGAGATAACTTTCATTATACCAACTCTATCATGCACTTTTATTGCTGTTTGATTTTTCGTTTTTCAAATAGTGTTGTTGTTAGTTTATTGTGTTAATATTTGGACATATTTATTTCGATCCGGTAATATGGAATGCTGTTGAAGGCTTTTATTAATCAATACACTATGCTTAGGATCTTTTTGAATTCTTATTTTGCTTACTTTCACAAACTGCTTGATTTATCAATGGTTGATCTTTATATCCATGCATTCCCTTCTAATATCCTTCTTCTTTTGTATCCCTAGTAATATAAGATCTTCCACATGAGCAGCCAACCTGCTGGAGAACATAAATGTCAGAACTTTATATGTTGTTGGTAAGCAATACATTGGCCAGTAGTTATTGTTGTTTAACCCCAGGCCAGCACTGGTTGAGCAGCAAGAATATAAACAAAATCATTCCAGCTATGACCATGCCAATCTTTTTCAGAATTGGTCAATCTATGATTACATTACAGGGTGTACCCTCCCTTATAATTTTTAAAATGATTATATTTGATTTAAGAAAAACTTGCCTGCTATTTCTAACAGATCAAGAGATTCTACTGAAGCATGTTTGAAGTCCCTGGAATATTTAATAATAGGAATTAATATTTTTTTTCATCCAGTTTCTAATTTAGTGCTAATTGTGATGACTAGTATTTCTTCAAAAAATACTGGACACTAGTATCATGAGTACTTGTGAAGTACTTTGCCAGACATCTGGAACACTATCAATTCTGAGAATGTACCAGTCACCAGTTGTTCTTGTTCATGTTAGGAAGACCTTTTTAAGGAGTTATTATTGTGTTTTTATTTTCCTTCTTTTGGTGTATCAGTCGTTTATTATTATTGTTGAATATATTAACTCATATGCTTTCCACTATACATACATATATATATGTATAGCCGGCCGCCAACAATTTTTTTCTGCAAAATAGGGGAAGCTTATCCTGTTCATTGGGACTAGACCCATATTTACAAAGCAAGAACTATTAATAGCTTGTATCTTTATACTGTGCACTACACTCTCTGAGTGGTTGGCGTTAGGAAGGGCATCCAGCTGTAGAAACTCTGCCAAATCAGACTGGAGCCTGGTGTTGCCATCCGGTTTCACCAGTCCTCAGTCAAATCGTCCAACCCATGCTAGCATGGAAAGCGGACGTTAAACGATGATGATGATGATGATGATTAAATTATATTTATCTCTCACTAGATGGAGTTTTTTTTTTTTTTTGGTTTATCTTAACTTAATTGAACAGTAAACTATACATACATTTATGTATTTGTTTAGCAAGATTCCTGATGTGAAATCCTGTGTTAAAACAAATATTGTTATATTTTGGGATGGTTTTTTTTATTTTGTTTTTTGCTTTGTCACATAAACACATGCACTCTATACTCGTTCTTCACTTCAGTTTTATTATTGTTCTTATTTTAGTGTCCTTTGTCTGAAATAAAGCTGAAGTGAAGAATGAGCATATAATGCATGTGTTTATTTAGGGGGAAAAACAAAATGACCATCCTGAAATATAACAAATCATATATGTATATATGAGTCAAATTTAGAATTTAAAAAATTAAGGTTTAGAAAGTAAGCATTGAATGTAGTATCCAAACCTTGTTTCAGGGCAAGTCCCAGGCAGTGTGTCTGCAGAGCACATTCACCACTTATGGCTACAAGGCATTGTCAGTGATATTGTGTGTTCATCATTGGATCTATGTCTGGAATTCTGAGGTGCACATAGGGTGTATTTTAAAAGATTAATACAGAAGATGGAGTGTAACTAGAAATATTTATTAGCACAACAACCGTTTCAGCTTCATTCTGCACTGCTCCCTAGTGGGTGTGGAACAATGTAATAACACCAGATGCAACGCACAGTGCAAAAGAGCCTAGTCAGGTGACATAAGATGCTTCACAAGTTCCCAGATTTGCATTTCATTTTTGCTTCAAATTATATGCTGATGGTGAGATTCTAGCAGTTTGGACATATTTGGTAAAGTGAGGAAGATGAGGTCAGGAAGAAAACACAAGAATAAAAACACAAAGCATTTAATATGAATAGGGGGTGGGGTGTTTATATTAGTGGTCAAGAAGTCATTGCTAAAAAATAAAAATTGCTTTGTGTTAGTTTCTTAACCTTTGCATCCTGAGTTCAAACACTGTCATCATTTGACATTTACTTTTCCATGTTGAGGCAGCTTTTCTACAGCTGGATGTCCTTCCTGTTGCCAACTCACATCTGTTTTCAAGCAAGGTAATACTTCCCCATCGCCAGATATGTCTCTTTATCTTGCAGAATATTGGAAATGAATGATACTGCATATATAATAGTGACATTCATTTACAACTGTCATGTGATGTCAAGAGATAAGACATGAGCATGTACGTACATACATGATGGGCTTCTTTAAGTTTCCATCTGTCAAATCTATTCAGAAGGCTTCATTTGGCCTGGAACCATAGACGAAGACACTTACCAATGTGTCATGTGGTAGAACTTGAACCTGAAACCATGTGGCTGGGAAGCAAACTTCTTAACCTCACAGCCATGCCTATATCTATCAACAGATCAGCAAAAATTTTTAAAAATTAACTTCGTAACGACGTTTAATCAAACTATAAAAATATTCTATTTATGTATCTGCTTGATTTCATTAGTGTCTGAAAGAATTGTCTTCAACTTTAAAGCCAGTTCACTTTAAGCTTAGCTTCGTTAAGCATTTACTGCCAAAAGTAATTTCCATCTTCTACATACATTGTTAAAGAAATTTTTAATGCAATAAGACATTCCTGTAATTTTGATGGAATAGCAAATTGTCTTGTAGCATTGTACTTCATATACCATTTTAAATGTATGTTGCTGTACTAGGAAGGAAAGGTACAAATTTATTTGAATGCTGAAGCACTCAAAAGAGTTGAAAATTTACATTGTGTCACATTGTAAATGGATTATTTATTAATCTAAATTGATACGGAATTGAAACATTTTAAACAATCTTTGTTATTCTACTTGTTGATTGCATTTATAAGTGTGCACGAGTGTATTCAGTAAAATATAAAGAAATTTCACAAGGATGAGATAAGCAACACTTATCTTATTTTATTAGTTTTTTTTTGTATCAGTTTAATCAGTCATAATTATTGATTGTAACTGTATGGTTTGCCAGTATCTTAATTTATGTGATAAACTTTGCGCAAATACTGAGAAATTAAATTTAAAAATAGAAAAACATAAAATGTTTATTTCAAGATTCAACTATAGAAAAATAAAAATATCTAAAAGGTATTATATTCCTTTCATTGAACAAATTGTGAATATCTTATTGAAATTATCATCTGTGTTAATCTAAATGTTTGATTGAACAATTTGAATGACTGCTGCATTCAAGCTACAATACGAAGAGCTTGATTAGTGCAGAATAAAAGGTGTATCAATAAGGAAGATGATTTTTATAATACATTCTTCGGGTTAGTTTCCCTCAGTTTTAGAACAAATCATACTGTTTCGCTATATTTTTGCTTGTTTGGGAATTTAACATGAAGTTTATTGCAATTTTGCTGTCTGCAGTAATGTTTCTTTTCTAAACAATTTTTTTCATTATTTACTGAGATATTTTTACATTAATCATTATTTAACCTTTTACAGTCTTATTGCCATTATATCTAGAGAGCAGTTTTAAATAGCAGAATTTGTATAATGGCCACATATACAGAAGGAAGAATGAACCTAATAATAATTCAAGTGGGTCTTTATAGGAAACTTTACAAATTAATTGAATAGCAATTTATTTTGAGCTAACAGTGCTGGTCTCTAAGAAAAGAACAGCTTGACAAGTGTACATGGAGTGTTATGGTTATGTGAATGGTGACTAGTTTTTAAGTTTAGGAATTACTCAGAGTTGTATCTGTGGTGCAGAGCTTCTGAGAGAAATTTTGCAAGGAAGAACAAGACCTCAGAGGATGTGGAGTGGGCATTCTTATAGTTCAAGAGGTCTGTGCAGTTTCATTCTTTTTTTCTTTTATAGAGGGGTCATGTCTGATGTTTATGAGTACCTCCTTAACTTTCTTGGCCCTGGAGTGATACACTCCTTATTATGAGCTCTACTGGGAGTGATGATTTTGTACATAGTGTATGTATGTAGATGTTTCAGGACACACATACACATTAAATGTATGTATGTATCATCACCATCATCATCATTTAACATCCATTTTCCATGCTGGCATGGGTTGGATGATTTGATAAGTTGCACCAGGCTCCAGTTATCTGTCTTGCCAACCTCTTTACAGAGTGTACTGGGTGCCTTCGATGGCACCAGCGCAAGTGTTTTTTTTTTTCATATATATGTTTTGGTGCTTTACTCAACTAAATGCTAAATGTCGTCTTGAGATATCAGAGAAATTTATTCTTCTTTCAGTTTATATCTACCAGATCCACTCACAAGGCTTTGGTCAGCCCGAGGCTATAGAAGGACACTTGCCCAAGGTGCCACATAGTGGGACTGAATCCAGAATCATGTGGTTGGTAAGCAAGCTGCTTACCACACAGCCACTCCTAATAATTCGCTAAAAACTTTTCATGTATTTGAATCTTTTCTAAGGTCTGATTTAGCTCTGACAAGTGTTCATTAGAATGAATTTTGGTTCAAATCAGATTCTGTATCTTTGTCATACTTTATGTGTAATTGGCCTGAGAGGATTTACTTAAACATGTGACGTAGCCCTACCACATCAGAATTAGGTTTATTGTGCAATTGCTTTGTCACTAGAAGCCTCCTTTACTTGCTGAGTGAAGAAGACCTATGAATGAATGGGATCCAGAAGGTCAAGCATAACAACTACATCCAGTGATTGCCTCCAGGTCATCCCATCCACTTCTGAAGATTCTATAATCATTGCAACAGTTAAGACATTATACTGACTGCTGATATTCATTTATTATTTATTAAGGCAGTAAGGCGGCAAGCTAGTAAAATTGTTTGCATACCAGGCAAAATTCTTAGCAGTATTTCATTTGTGTTTACGTTCTGAGTTCAAATTCCACCGATCTCGACTTTGCTTTTCATCCTTTTGGGGTCGATAGATTAAGTACCAGTTTTGTACTGGAGTATATCTAATCAACTTGCCCTTCCCGCCCCCAACATTTCAGGCCTTGTGCCTATAATAGAAAAGATTATTTATTAAGGCAGTGAGCTGGCAGTATCATTAGCACACCGGGCAAAATGCTTTACAGCGTTTCATACATCTTCATGATCTGAGTTCAATTTGTGCCAAGGTTCACTTTGCCTTTTATTCTTTCGGGGTCGATAAGTATCAGTTGAGTACTGAGATTGGTTAACCAACTTAGTCCCTCGCCGAAATTGCTGGCCTTTTGCCAAAATTTGAAACCAATACACATTCATCGTATCTTTGTGTACTTGTAAACAGTATACACTACAGGGACAAGAAAAGGCAAGGAAAAAGCTAATCACTTTCATTTGCTCAGTTTGGGAATTGTAGAAGGCTTCGTTTGTCTCCTGCTTCTGCATTGCTCAATTACTTTAAGAGTTTACTGAAAATTGTTTCCTTCTCAACTCTCATCCACTTCTTAATGGATTTGAGCTAAAACTGGAGAAAAAATAAAAGTATAAAACTCATTAAACTGACCACTGAAATAATGGCCTGTTTCTAAAGCTTTGGAATGAAGGATAAGGTGTGGCTGTGTGATAAGAACTACATAGTTCCAGGTTCAGTCCCAATATGTATCTTCTAAAAGGCGGCGAGCTGGCAGAAATGTTAGCACACTGGGCAAAATGCTTAGTAGTATTTCATCTGCCATTACGTTCTGAGTTTAAGTTCCGCCAAGGTCGACTTTGCCTTTCATCTGATAAATTAACTACCAGTTACGCACTGGGGTTGATGTAATCGACTTAATCCATTTGTCTGTCCTTGTTTGTCCCCTCTGTGTCTAGCCCCTTGTGGGCAGTAAAGAAATAAGAAACGTTAGCATGCCAGGTGAAATACTTAGCAGTATTTCATCTGTCTTTACATTCTGAGTTCAAATTCCACCAAGGTCGACTTAGCTTTTCCAGGCTATGCAGTAGAGGACACTTACCCAAAGTGCCAGGAAGTGGGACTGAACCTGGAACTATGTAGTTCTTATCACACAGCCACACCTTATCCTTCATTCCAAAGCTTTAGAAATAGGCCATTATTCCAGTGGTCAGTTTAATGAGTTTTATACTTTTATTTTTTCACCAGTTTTAGCTCAAGAGCTGTGGCCATGCTGGGGTACTGGCAATCTGTATTTAAAAAAAAAAAAAAGTCAAAATAACACTTGAGATGATTAAATTGATTTTCCACCCTTTGGCAATATTTGAACTTCATCAAAACAATTCTTGAATTTATTTCAAAGCATTGTTTAGCACATTGTAAGAACATTTTTATTTTAATAATAGAAGGATTTAAGAACCTGGTAGTTCTCACCATTTCTTAAGAAACAGAATTAAAGATGATAAAGAGAATTTTCAACACACTTAATATTTGTTTCCCCTTGAAGATTATTATTATTATTCTTAGATACACTCAATGAATGTCGTTTTTTGCTTTCAAATTTTTGTGAGCAAAATTATTAGCGATCACTCTTATAAGCTCTTCTCAGTTAATCTTTAACTCATTTTCATGTGGATTTCTTGTTTGTGAATTGTATTTAAAACTAAAAAAAACTATGAAACAATACTGTGACCAATCTTAGAACTAAAATTTATGAATCATTAACATAACAGAGTAAAAGGACTGACATTAGAATACAGAAGAGAACATTCATTTTGCAGCTGTATTCGTTTGACTAGTTTTAATTCCAAAGGACTAATGACCATGTTAACCCTTTTTATGACAATGTTCCTGAGGCTGCTTCTTGTTCTATGATATATAATATCTCGTTCATCTTATTTCTAAAGTGTTAATATTTGACAAAAGGCTATGGCAATGAACTGGCAGAATTGCTAACATGCCGAGCAAAACGCTAAGTGTCATTTCATTCATCCTTACATTCTGAGTTCAAATTCCACTGAGGGTCAACTTTGCATTTCGTCCTTTTGGGATCAGTAAAATAAATACCAGTTGAGTACTGGATTGATGCAACTGACCCTTTCTCTAAAATTGTTGACCTTTGGTTCAAATTTGAAGCCAATATTTCATTTAAGGTTCCGTCATAGTTAGGTCCCAGTTGAGTCAACTGTATCCCTTAGGGTCCATAGCCTTATAGCTTGTATTGGGGAATTTCAACCATGTTTCGTGGTATGCTACCACAACAGCTCCTTTATAGGATCCAGTTAGCTCAAGACATCATCAGGAGGAACCACGTCCGGTTTCGGCCCCTACTCCTCTACCATTTTGACGTGGCGGGGCCACCCCCTTTCGGAGGTGTCTTCAGCTCTGGTGTTGGGTGCATGTCTTCTTTCACTGTTTGTGACTGTTCTAATTCAACTGTGGAATGTCCCTCGCTATGGTTATTTTCCAGGAGGTTCTGGCCACACGTCTTACGGTTCATCAACCCGCGTTGTTGAATTACTTTCTACCGACATACCTTCCCTTGGTGGATTAGGATCCAGTTAATTTTTATTGTTAGTTTTTATATTTTCTGAAATGACAAAAATATTTTTGTCTAAACTTAAGCTATTTTTCTATTTATAGCTAGTTAAATTTTCTCTCATTTTATTATTCATAAATTTAATTATCTTTATTAGATTTATAGTTGTTTTTCTAGGACATTAATATTTCTACCTTCTCCAAGTTCTAAGATTACCTGACCTTTTAGAAATTTGTATTCACTATTTCATCTAGAACTTTCAACATTATTTTAATTTAATATCATATTTACTTGCTAATTTGTTTATGGTGGGTGGGTGGGGGAAGGATAACTATCAAGGTTTGCTCTTCTAAAATTTTATCAATTTTAAAATCAGTATTTTATTATTTTAGATATTCTCTAGAACACTCACATAGCTGTATATGTACTGCTAGAATATGTATTAATGTAAATAATCCTTTTATTTAAGTTAGTATTTTATTTATCGCTGAAATAATATAACAAAATGCCTTGCAATATTTGTTCCAACCATTTGTGCTCTGAGTTCAAATAGCACTGAGGTTGACTTTGCTTTTCATCCTTGCAGGGCTGATAAAATTACAAGGTAGCGAACTGGAAGAATTGTTGTAGCATAGGAGAAAATACCTTGTGGTATTTGTTTTAACAGTTTAGATCAGTGGTTCTCAGTCATTTCTTGACTATGGGCCCCTTTTGGTCCCTGCTTTAATTTAGGTGGACCCTCATAGACATTTGATGTTTAAAAACATCCCATTATATTTTTATAATTAAATATTAACAGGAATTGTAAAAAAAATGTTAGGATATTTTATGTATTGTAGAAGTATAACCAATTTCTTGCACAGAAACTTTTAACAATTTTTGTTATATGGACCGAGAAGAGCCATACAGACCCCGGTTGAGAACCACTAGTCTTACAATTCCACCTGGTCCTGGAGTACCTTTAACTAATGTTAATTTTATTGCAAGAACTCAGGCCAGGTTTTTGGTCTAAGGGAAACTTCCTCACTTCTTTTCTGCTATTGTTGATGACTCTGAAAAAAAAAAAAAGAAGCTTATAGTTATATATATGTTACCCTTTCCTCCCTGAATGAGCAGTAAAAGAAAAACAGAAGCAAAAAATAAATAAATAAATAAATAAATAAAAACAAAAAAAATTACATATTATTTTCTAATGCTTTCTAAGCAACAATTTATGGCTTTAATTACTCCAATCATTTTTATTAGATTGGAAATATATTAAAATTATTCTATTTTGCTCTTAGCTCTGCTTTTGATTGTATCTTTTATCATGTCTGTTGGCCTCAGCTGACCTGTCCAGAAAACAGTTCCATTCGTACTTCACAGTTTTTAAAGAGAAATATTTCTTAATCATTATTTTGACATTAACAATAACTAACCTATAGTGTCATGTATTCAGATGATCTATTCAAATGCATATTTTCGGAAAACTAATCCCCAGACATGCATTCTTTCTACTCATGAATGGCACTTAGCTAAATTAATCTTCCTTTCTTCAAGTGTTAAAACTCACAATGTCTCATTTTTCATATTTCCCACTAAGTCAAGACAGCATCGAAAAGACGAGGCTTTCTTATCAGTGATGTATTTCAGCTAACATTATTACTATGCTAATATACTCTGCACTATATTATTGGTTATATTATGTAGACATATCCATATACTTGTACATCTTACTCTCCATTTTGTACGTTTCCTGTCTTATATTAAATAATTCATCTCAGCTTATATTTTCTCTTCAGCCTCTAAGCCGAAAGAATCAACTAATTCTACATTAAGTCTACAAGATATTCCTGCCTTGCACTCTTGCATGGTATAATACAGAGTTTCAAACTCTGAAACTAACCTCTAGATTAATTATTATGGTGGATGGTGGGGATGGATAATTATCAAGGTTTACTCTTCTAAAATTTTATCAATTTTAAAATCAATATTTTATTACTTTAGATTTTCTCTTTAACACACACACACACACACACAATTGTATATGTATTGTTAAAAAATGTGTTAATGTAAATAATCCTTTTATTTAAGTTAGTATTTTTTTTTTCGTGCGATGACAAAAGAACACCTGAGATAAACAATAACATGTTAAAAGTATTTCCAGTTGAAATCTCTCCATTGTTTCACCTAATTACTATATAATGATACAACACTGACTGTAACGTAGAACAAATGCGACCATTCAAATAGATTATTCTGTTACAAATATCAATGCATCCAACAAATGGAAATTGTAAAAATTTAAAAAATAGCAAACAAAAAATACCTAGGACTTCTGAAGTATTAGCAAAAATAAATGTAAAAAAACACTGGCTTTGTTTGATATAAGGTAAAGCTACCATTTTCAGTAGCGTAAACAAATTTTTTGCTTGCAAGCTTGCAGCTTCAGAATCTTTTGTTCAGGTTCACCTTCTTGTTGATTGAACATATGATATACTCTCAAAGCATTATGCTTGTTTTGTTTGTTCCTGCATTAGTATTTATTTAATGCTGCGTAATAACCAGCAACAAACCGAGTTTACATTTCGTTTCATTCAAAGAATTATTTGATCATTTTGGGAATACATATATGATTAATGAACACATTTTTACACTAAGGTATAAAACACAGATAACCTCCCTAAAAAGTTTATCCCACACACCTTAACCACCTTTATGTACCTCTACATCTCCCTGCCATTCCTACATTATCCCCACTACAGGTATTTCTCATCAACTGCACCTCTTCTCTTGTTCATCTCTAGCCATCTGTTGTCACTTTCCCCTCACACACATATGAAACCACCCACTCTCTCCTTCCCCACCTAATCCACTGTCCATGTTCTCTCTTTGGTTCACCTTTTTGAACCTTGAGGGTTTGTTCTGGCATCCCTTCACTATCATCTTTATCTTCTTCCCAGCTACTCCCTCCCACCCTTATACAGGGCATCCAAAAAGTCTCTCCGCAGTGAAGTTTTTTCATTGTGCGCATCAACATGGTACTACTTCAAGAGTTTTTCAGTGAACGGATTATTTCAAAGAGACTTTGGCCACCAAGATAACCTGTTTTAACACCACCAGACTTTTTTTCTGGGGAGCAAGTAAAGGATCAGTGTACAAGAATCACCTGAAAACCATTAAATATTTACTGTGGAGAGACTTTTTGAACACCCGATATACGGTGAAGGCTTGTGGCTAAGTGGTTCAGGTATTTGGCTCAAGATTGAAAGGTTTTTTTTTTTTTAAATTCCAGGCAGTGTATTGTGTCATTCAGCGAAATGCTTTATTTTCTACAGCTTCAGTCCACTCAACTAGCATAGATGAGTTGTACCTGTATTTCAAAGAGCCAGCCTTGTCACATTGTGACATTCCAGTATAGAAAAATGAATGTTAAACGATGATGATGATGATGATGATGATGGTGATGGGGTAAGATACAACAGTCAGTTTCCTATTACATGCTCCTGGTTTATTTCCAGTACACTCTGCTCTCCTGTTCTCTTGAGATTTTCCTAGAGGTACAGGATATATTTAATTTCAATGCAGGCACAGGCACAATTTACCCTCGGTTCACACATTGTTGAAGCCAGTCCTCCTTTGAATCCTGTATGCCTTAAGTACAGGACCATCTTCTCTTTTACCTGTAGCTGGGTGCCTTGATAGATAAGGGTGAGCAAGAGCAAACCTGAGATTGGTATTGACTAAAGGGTAACTCCATCCTAAGCTGGAGCTTCAAACTGCATTAAAAGTAGTACTCCAGTATGACCACAAACCAGTAACAGAAATCAAAGATAAACACAACATTAGTTTATATGTAAATATCAACCAAAAGAAAATCTGCTTTGCTTCAACAGAAACTTTTTAATTACCAGCAATGTTAACAGAAATGTGAAATATTCTTATATTCTTCATAACCAGATCAAAGAAATCTAACTTAATTGCATGATTGTAAGTTTAATTAAAAATGTTTTGAAACTTAAATGCTAAAATAAAGGTAGAGAAAATTATACACTATGTTAGAAACATCGACAACATCCCATTCTCAAGCAACCCAAATTCACCAAATTCTTCAAATGTTTTCTGAAGATTAATTTGGTTTGACCCATGATAGATATTCTAAATTACAAACTTGAAGACCATTTGAGAAGGCTCCTCCTACTGGAGTCAACTTCAAATATTAATATAACAAGAAGGATGTAAAGATTAAATATTTTATATCTCTTCTAACTAGTTTTAATTATAAATTCTATCTAACTACTTAATGTTTAAGAGGCAGCTAAGCAAATTGTTAGATTCCTTGAATCGCTAAAAGAGTAATCAATCTGTAAAATAGCTGTTTTGTTTACTTTGGTGAAATTCAGTTTTTTTTTCAATATAATTTTTATTGCTTATATCAAATTTGTTATTTAATGGAGAAGATGAGATCATGATTAGATTTAGCTGAGGAATATTATCACAACAGCTAGAGATTATTAATCTGAATGCAGAGGTTAAGTTGTTCAAAGAATTAAAACTTGCAAAGAGAAATGAAAATTCAAGTTTCAACTTCAACTTGGATACATATCTTTTATCATTTACTTGTTTCAGTCATTGCACTGTGGCCATACTGGGGCACTGCCTTGAAAGATGTTAGTCAAAGAAATCAACCTCTGTACTTTTTTTTTAAAGCCTGATACTTATTCTATAGGTGTCTTTAAGTTACAGGTACATAAACAAACCAATACCGGTTGTCAAGCGGGGGTGGGGGAGAACAAACACAGACACACACATAAGTATATTTATACATACATATATGAGCATGTCTAGATATGCAACAATGTGCATGAGAATACATACGTAAAACAAAACATACAAATCCGCACATATACATAAATACATACAAACAAAAACACCCTGATGTTGATGTTGAAATTCCAATGAAAGAGCCTTGGGTCGAGGTTAGAAACCAGCTCTTTCTCTATTAGCAAGAAATTTTGGAATAAAACTGAACAATGACATACATACATACATATATATGATGGGCTTCCTTTAGTTTTTCATTTCTTTATTGCCCACAAGGGGCTAAACATAGAGGGGACAAAAAAGGACAGACAAATGGATTGTCGATTACATTGACCCAGTGCGTAACTGGTACTTAATTTATCGACCCCAAAAGGATGAAAGGCAAAGTCAACCTCGGTGGAATTTGAACTCAGAACGTAACGGCAGACGAAATACTGCTAAGCATTTCGCCCGGCCTGCTAACGTTTCAGCCAGCTTGCTGCCTTTCTTTAGTTTCTTATTTCTTTACTGCCCACAAGGGGCTACACACAGAGGGGACAAACGGATTAAATTGATTATATTGACCCTAGTGCGTAACTGGTACTTATTTAATTGACCCCGAAAGGATAAAAGGCAAAGTCAACTTCGGCAGAATTTGAACTCAGAATGTGAAGACAGATGAAATACTGCTAAGCATTTTGCCCAGCATGCTAATGTTTCTGCCAGCTCACTGCCTTTCTTTAGTTTCTGTCTGCCAAATCCACTCACAACACTTTAGTTGGGTTGGAGCTTTAGTAGAAGGCACCTGTCCAAGTTGCTATGTCATAGGGATTGAACCCAGAACCATGTAGTTGGGAAGTAAACTTTTTACCATACAGCTATGCTTGTACCTATATGCATACAGAGCCAGGACTTATATTATATTGTAGATTGTGGCCTATAAAGCTAGGAAATACAATCTTAAATTCAGCTGAGATACATAATCACTGAATGCACACAATCGGAAAAGGTAGCTGGTGCTATGTCTATATCATCATCATCATCATCATTTAACATCCGTTGTCCAGGCTGGCATGGGTTGGACGGTTTGACTGGGCTGGCACACTAGAAGTCTGCCCCAGACTCCAGTCTGATTTAGCATGGTTTTCTATGGCTGGATGCCCTTCTTAACGCCAACCACTCTGAGAGTGTAATGGGTGCTTTTATGTGCCACTGGCATCAATGCCATTTGCGTGAAATGGGGTACATTATTCTGTATTTGCCTATACTCCTATAAACAAAACTTACTGTGTGATGAGTGGAAGTCGAGGAAAAACAAGTAAGGCCGATCCCAGCAGGACTCTCTGGTAGCAGAATACTATCTCAAGAACTCTTGGACAAAAAAAGGACATAAAAATAATGCTGATGATAATGTGTGTGCGTTTACACAGACACACACGCACACATTCACACATATCTAGTGAGATCTTAGGGACAATCAGAGATACAAGGAAAACGCCAATATGACAAACTGATAAATAAAAGATGAGACTAATAGCCTGGAAAATTTAAAGTTGTCACAGCAATAACTCATATATCAGAAAAATAGATTATCATATCAACTTATGAGCTTTATCAGAAAAATTGTGTAGTTTACTTTTAGATAAATATATAATACATGTATGCATATATGTATGTATAACGTTTGTATGCGTGTGTGTATGTATGTATATATATATATATATATATATAAATAGGTGTAGGAGTGGCTGTGTGGTAAATAACTTGCTTACGAACCACATGGTTCCGGGTTCAGTCCTACTGTGTGGCACCTT
>NC_068981.1:188723061-188728104 GCF_001194135.2 Octopus bimaculoides
TATATATATATATATATATATATATATATATATATATGTATGTGTGTGTGTGTGTGTGTGTATATGTTTGTGTGTCTGTGTTTGTCCCCCCAACATCGCTTGACAACCGATGCTGGTGTGTTTATGTCCCCGTAACTTAACGGTTCAGCAAAAGAGACCGATAGAATAAGTACTAGGCTTACAAAGAATAAGTCATGGGGTCAATTAGCTGAACTAAAAGGCGATGCTTCAGCATGGCCACAGTCAAAGGACTGAAACAAGTAAAAGAGTAAAGGAGATATATATATATATATGTATGTGTGTGTGTGTATTCTTTATTCTTTTACTTGTTTCAGTCAATTGACTGTGGCCATGCTGGAGCACCGCCTTTAGTCGAACATGATGCAAGTGACTCAGCATTCCATAGACATGTGAACCCTTGATGTAGGTTCAGTGAGATACAAAATATGACAAAGCTGGGTGTTTGAAATACAGGTATTACTTGTTTTTGCCAGTTGAGTAGATTGGTGCAATGTGAAATAAAGTGTCTTGCTCAAGGATACAATGCACTGCTGGGAATTGAGCTCACAGCCTTACAATTGTGAGCTGAGTGCCCTAACCACTAAATCACACACCTTCACCAGGTGAGTAACTAATTTTGTAGAAGCTTCATTATTGCCTCAAATTAGAACATGCAAAATCATCAGTGAAGTATTTGAAATGGATACTTTTCTTCTTGAATGATTAATAATTTATTCTTATACAATAACAGGCTTGCAGCAGTTGATGTATTCTGTTTACAGTTTTATATCCATCTTTTATGTGTTGACAAGGCAGCATGTTTCAGCATATGTATAACATTGCATTTCAAATGTTTGAATGACTGCTGTTACAGTTAATTGTCTTTATTAATGTTAATCATTCAACCACAAAAATAGGAACATTTGACAGATTAAGGCCATCAGTGTAAAATAAAAATGGAATAGACGTGTGGATATGGGATTGGATTACCAACTCGTAGATAATAAATAATAATGATTATGAATGCATTGTATACAGTACTCAGGTGCACCACAATCTTGAGTTCAATTCCATTACTGGTTTTACATTTTGTAACTGAATAGTAAATTTGATTCAGCATACTACTGTTCATCCTCAAAGTAAGTGGTTAATAGAGTGGGAATGTTACTTTTGAGAGTCTGTCATTCTATCCACTGGGAGATTTATCTCCCACCTACCTAATACTATCATCATCATCGTTTAATGTCCACTTTCCATGCTGGCATGGGTTGGATAGTTTGACTGAGGACTGGCAAGCCAGGAGGCTGCATCAGGCTCCGATCTGATCTGGCAAGGTTTCTACAAATGGATGCACTTCCTAATGCCAACCACTTCAAGAATGCAATGGGTGCCTTTCACGTGCCACCGGCATAGGAGCTAGCCAGGTGACACTGACATTAGCCATGCTCAAATAGTGCGTTTTACTTGTCACCAGCATGGGTGCCAGTCAAGCGGCAATGGTATCGGCCACGACTATGATTTCATGTGACTCAACAGGTCTTCTCAAGCACAGCACACTGCCTGATGATTGAAGGGGTACTTTTAAATGGGTCGGTTATGCAACACTGGCATTGGCCACAGCTATGATCACACTTGGCTTGCCGAGTCTTCGCAATCACAGCATATCTCCAAAAGTCTCAGTCTCTTGTCATTGCCTTTGTGAGGCCCAATGATCGATGGTCGTGCTTCACCACTTCATCCCATGTCTTCCTGGGTCTACTTCATCCACAGGTTGCCTCCACTGTTAGGGTATGACCATACCATTGCAGTCGTCTCTCTTGCACACCACAGCTGATGCTTCTTATGTCCAACTTTTCTCTCAGGGCACTTACACTCTGTCGTGTAAGCACACTGACATTACACATCCAGCAGAGTATACTAGCTTCATTTCTTTCTTTCTATGAAGACTAGTTTTCAGTACTTGTTCCCAAAAGTTTCTCAGGAATTAAAATGCATTTCTAATTTCTATGTTTATTTTAAAGGTACAACAGAATTCCTAGTACTGGTAGTTTTTAAACACCTGAGATGATTAATTTTATGAAGGAAACTATAAAATTGTAATGATTGAGAATTAGTACAATTATATTGTAAAAGGTGTGTGTTGAAATTTTACAGCTAGCCTATCTTACAAAGATATAAATAGGTCTAAATTAGTTTTTAAAAATTACCAATTTAAAAAGGAAATTAATTAAATGGATATTGTTAATTTTATATTATTTACTATTTACATTTTATAATTTTATTATTGCAGTAATAATAAAATACTTTTTTAAAAATCAATTTTAAGTCTAAATGTAATTAAAATTGATGTCAACATTCATCCTTTTAAAAGCCAAAACATTATGACAAGTGATTTGAATGTCACAGGAAAGAATCACAAGATGGATTCTTCAAGCCATCTGAGACCTAGGGATAAACCAAATATGAGATGGTTGGATAATATCTGTAGTCTCAGCTACATGTGCTTTGGAATCCATCTGGAAAATGTAATAGTGGTTGCCTCTGATATGATCCTACAGAGGGGGTGCCTGAGAATTGTTACCCCACCCATCCCTCCCTGATCCTCCCAAGAATAATGAGTAGAGAAGGACAGGGGTTACTCAGTCATTGAATTAGCATGTCAGTGTATTTAACAGACACATGTGCTCTAAATTCAAACGGAATTAGCACGACATGGGGAATGGCATAGTTGGACATTTGAATTACAGGTACAATCCATCCACACAGCCTCATCTGCTCAATTTTACTCCCAAGGCTTAGATCAACATGAAGCTGTGGTAAAAAAGATACTTGCCCAAGATACCACGCAGTGGAAATGAACCTGTGACATCACGATTGCAAAGCAAACTTGTTAACTACTTGGCCGAACTGCACCAGGAAAATATTTCACAACACACACAAATGCACATTTTTATAAAACTTTCAAGAAAAAAGGGGTCCAGTAACTAAGTATGTTTTCATTCTCCCCCCCCCCCAAAAAAAAAACTACGATCATTGTCAAGCTGCATTTATTCAGAATTGTTTATTTCTTTCTCTGCCACTTTTAAAAACAACCACTTTTCTCTTCTGTATATAGCATGTGCACCAAAACACACTCTACTTTCCTCTCCTCACTCAATACCCATATGATGTTTCTACTGAAGTATTTCGTTATAAGCTTCATGCTTGTTTTCATTCCAATTTACAAACCTTCAATGGTTCATACTAAACATACCTACAGTAGTAGTCTAGGAGAAGCTAAGGGATTGAAAAAATAAAGATTTTAGAAAAACAAATAAGACAAGCATGCCAAAATGCTTTTATGTTAGTCAAAATGATAATAATAATATGTATAATTAGTACTTTGAAGAAATGGTAGTAAATTCTTTAAAAAGTCCTCACTCCATGTAAAAATGTTTTCTGTATATATTTTATGATTCTCAGTTCACTGGAAAATATGTAGTGAAAGATGGCAAAAATAACAAAAATGCTCCACTGAAATTCAACATGCTTCTTATCTATGAAGTTATTTCTAGAAAATTTATCTTTGTATTAGATGACCATCACAGAGAAAAATGTGGTTTTGGTGTTGTCATTGTTTGACTTTGATGTAATTTCACAATTTTCATGTTTTAAAAATGTTATTGATTTTTAACGATTATTACAATTGTTGACAAAGCCTCCGAGTCAAGGATGATTGTCCACCAGATTTAACTTCTGTGGACCCAAATTCTGGACACAAGTGGGGTATTGAAACCGTGATCCTATGACTGCAAGTCCACTGCCCTAACCACTGGGCCATTTCACCTTCACTATCAGAAATAGTGAGGCTAAGTATTTGCAACAAATATCCCCCATCACTGCCACCATGACTACATGCTGTCAGGACTATAAGGCTAGACTCATATACTACCTTGTTAAGTAAGGACTTGTAGACATTCCATATAGATCTCGTACACTTTAGGTAGAGAACCTAAATATATATTATGATTCAAAGCTATTTATAAGCAGATTCTGGTTTGGAACTTTCACAGCTTAATTTAATGTTTCTTTAGATGATTTTCATCTTACAACAGATCAGTTTTCAGTTTGTTTTTTAAAAATATATCTGTAATTTTATTTACTACAACTGCTTTGTTTTACACATTTCAGTTTGTATAACTCAGTGATTGTTCTGTATCTTATGCTTGCTGTTCCCTCAAGGACTTCAGGGCTGATAGATATTATTTTTCAGAAAAATGTTCAGCTGATTTGGAGAATGTAGACTGTTTTGTCTCACTTGAAAGTAATATGGAACCAATCACTTAAGTTAACTTGTACTACTGGCTTTATTATATAACAGTTTTAATACCTGAACAAGGCTACCATAGTTGCAATAGTTTCTCATGGTTACCTCTAGGGCCAAGTGCCAAACTTTGTTGAAAAGAGTTTTGAAATCTATAAGTCAGTCAGATGTTAAATTGGAAGTAAGTTGATGGGCAGATGCTGATAGAGCAGTAAGTAGAGATGAAAGTAAAGAAAAATTTGGATGTACTTTTCAGCTCCCTTTATTGTTAAACTATACTAATAATTTATTTAGTGGAGATTTGAATTGTTATAATTTTCTATTTTTATATCTCCTAACAAAATAGGCTGAGAATGTGAACTTTTCTGTAACTGATTTTAAGATAAAATTGCTTTTTAGTTATACTAATATCACTATAGTATTTATTGAAATTACAACTTAAAATTGTTTTACATATAAATGATATGTCTTTATTCATCTGTACAAATGGAAATAAATGAAAAAAAATAAAAATAAAAACAATTTTATTTATCTTCCCAAAATTCAGTAATGTAACATGGTTCTTTGGTTCTTCATCTCTATAACCTTTGAAAAGAGTATTTTCCATTCCTTGTCTCTCAGAACTATGAAATGAACATAATGATAGCCTTGTAAATTCAAAGCTGGATATATGTTTAAATATCAGATAAATTATAGAGCGTATCTGAAATGAGATTTGATTTTATATATATATATATATA
>NC_068981.1:188729633-188750651 GCF_001194135.2 Octopus bimaculoides
AAAGTATTGAATGTAGATGAAATATTGAGTGTTCAATATAAAGGATCAAATATATAAATATATATATAAATATAAATATATATATATAAAGGCGACTCGAGTTTCAGGGCTATTTCCCTTCGTCATGGCCGGTATGACAGACATATGTATATATATATATATACATATATATATATATATATATATACAAATGTGTATATATATATATATATATGTATACACATGTATATATATACACATATATATATATATATCATAAAATTCTTGGTCTCATTTCTTTTCATAAAATATAATTTTCTTTGCAAGCCCATTTGTTCAATAAATTGTTCACCTCAACATATAAATCTTATCTTTTCACCTATATTTTCATTGTTTCTTTAATATTTTTTGTTGCCTTCAAATTGCTATTTCTTAATCTCTCTATAGTTGTAGCTACAATGTATCATTGTATTACTTTGAATAATCGATTGAAAGTGGAATTCATTTTTGCAATTAACCTGATTTGAACAAATATGTCTATTACAATTAAGCTATATCTTTATAAAGTTATTACACCGGAAATATTGGTAGTTAGTAATTCAAAACAGTTAAATTGGTTAAGTATTACATTGTAAGATTATGAACTTTCTTAGGTAAGAGTTGTGTAAGGGACACAGCTCTGTTTGTATCTCAGTTACACAGCTTCTTTTAATCTTTCAGTTTACCTTCAGTATTTTTGTATTATGTATTCTTACATAATTTTTCCTTGAAGGCATTGTACAGCTAGAAACTTTGACATATTTATTAAAGATCCACAATAGTTCCGAGCTTTTTGGGAAGGGGTTGTTTATTAGAAAAACGAAAATTCTTTGCTATTGATGTAGTATTATGGTTAAACCAATCTAGGTTCATCTTCTAGCTCTTAGTTATTTAATCTTTAATACTTTAAGCACACATGCCTTTTCTTTTTTTTAATACCTGTTGCATATTTGTGCTTGTGTCATGCCACTCTGTTTCATTATAACATAGAAGATAACTTGATGTGTGATTCACATAATCATTGTTTACTTATTCACTAATGTTGGTCAGTTGGAAGAATTCATATTACCTCACCAAATGTATGTATTTCCATATGAATCAATCTGTTGGTGCTGAATAGTTTTTTTATAATTAAATACAGTCTTTATGTAACACATAAGAAAAGTAAGCTACATTTGTGTGAAGCATTCTCTTCTACATCTAATCAATTTGGGACAATTATAAATTTATATAAAACATTTGTTCCTTGTCAATAAGTTATGGTGGTACCCAATATCTGAGTTGAAGTTACAGCTCTTCTACAGTTGAAATATTCTCATAGAACTATAACTATTTGTCGTAGCATTTTCATTGTCAAATTGTGCTCTCACATAGCAAAGGCAGTAATGCACTTTAGCTAAATACATACATTTGGTGAGGTAATATGAATTCTTCCAACTGACCAACATTAGTGAATAAGTAAACAATGATTATGTGAACCACACATCAAGTTATCTTCTATGTTATAATGAAACATGAATCCGCTGCAGTGTATGACAGTGTTGAGTTAATACTCTCTAATTGCAATATCTGTAGTGAATTTCAGACCTGGCTAACCTGAAGGGACACCATTTTATAAGGTCAGGGTCTTATGTTAACAAGAACATGGGTGCAAGCATGGGTATTTGGTTATGATGTATCTCTCGTAGTCACACGGTTCCTAATTCATCCTAGTCTGCATCACTGTGACATGAGGATCACAAATCAAGATAAGTAGTGCATGACCTTGAAGTGGTGCCTAGTAAGAATTTTCTTCAGGTTGAGTACCCCATCCCACTCAAAAGCTCCCTGAATAAAGTTTGTTTCAGGATGTTGAATGAAACACCCACCTTTTCCAGAGGTGAATTATTCAAACCCCAAAGAATTCCTCTCAGCACATGGCTATGTTGCACCCTCGCTACTTCTATGCATGATCAGAGATGCACATATTGGCAGCCACTAAGGGACATGCTCAACTGATTAAGGTCAAACAACTGACAAGCAAATCTGTGGTATTCAGCAGAATATTTGCTGTAGCCCGTCTTTTATACGAAGACAAAACAATGTACATGATAATACTTCCAATCAGTTAAGATCAGAAGCCATGAGAGCCACTGCCTGGTACTACATCTAGACAAACTTATTATTGTTATTATTATTACCCTGTGCTCATAAGCAAAAGCAGGGTATTGTAATCACTTGTCTTTGTCTGTTTGTCTGCAAAATTACTGGAAAATAGGTCAATGTATTTTCACCACATTTGGCAGAAATACTCATTGGGTGAGTGGCTTGAAATGACGGACATTTGGTTCAATTATCTTTAAAAAAAAAATTCTTTTTAAATCGAACTTACAAATTTGTTCACTTTCTTTTGCATATGAATCAACCTTTGTCTGCATGAGTATGCATCATGGTGTACCTATGTGTGAAGACATGTGAGGGTACATACATACATAGATATGTAACTCTGTGTGTGTGTGTGTGTGTGTGTACAGTGATGGATTCGAGGGTTTTGTTTATTTACAAGTTGATTTCTTAATTTCATTGGAGTATAAATACCTATAATGGTGATGCTTAAAAAAAAAAAAAGCAAAAATTAATTCAGTTCCGTTAAAGAGCATGGATATGCAACACATTGTAAGCCACACTATAATTTGCCAAAAAATTTATTTGCATTTATTTGACATGGCACCAGCACATCGCTCCCTCTGATGCCTTTTTTTCCTTATTATTATTATTATTTTTATTATTGTATAATACTGATTTCTAACTTTTATAAAAAGGTTATAAAATCATAAATCAAGAGAATAGGTAAAGCTGATTTTCTCTTTACTGATGCTTATTTTATCAATCTCATGTTGTCAAAAGGCAATTTTAAATTTGGTGAAATATGAACTGAGACTGTCAAGTACACGTTACT
The DNA here is from genome assembly GCF_001194135.2 of Octopus bimaculoides. Taxonomy (NCBI): domain Eukaryota; kingdom Metazoa; phylum Mollusca; class Cephalopoda; order Octopoda; family Octopodidae; genus Octopus; species Octopus bimaculoides. The sequence continues at coordinate 188,732,590 of NC_068981.1, forward strand.
AAACACTACAAGACATTTTGTCTGGAACTACTCTGCTGTTTCTATGACTTATCACCATTATAGTGCATGTGTGTTTGTGTGTGTGTGTGTGTGTGTATATATATATATATATATATATATATATATATATATATATATATAATCAGACAGTTGTTCATTAGTCTGCATACTCTAAGAACATTTTTTTGAGCAGTAATATTTGATGTGGTCATTGGTTATGACTGGTCAGAAAGTTATCATTGCTTTTGTGTCTATTATTACTCTTAGCAATATAGGCAACCCATCAGACCTGCTGACTCGTAGTGCATAACCTCTTTACTAATGGAGGTACGAATACAGTCTTGGTCAACAAGGTTGTGAGAAAAATCCTGAAATGAAATTCTTTAGAGTGGAGTTTTCTTCCTAACAGAGACCAAATGTCAAACAACTACAATGGTGAAATATAGAGTACAAATGATATGGACTTGTGTTTATCACAGTTTCTCCTGCAGTTGCTCTGTATACCATAACTAGTAATTCTATTAAGTACAACTGTAACCAGACCATTATAATGGAAGAAGACTGGATGATAGTAATCCATGAGGGGCTCTAAACACAACAATAGCAGTCATATAACTACTTGTACCCACAAAATTATATGAGTGAGTAGACAAATGAAAGAAAAAGGGATTCAACACATTTAGTAAGAGTTAAATATATTATTGCAAGGTTAGTTTTGGCATGGTTTTTACAGCTGGATGCCCTTCCAAATGCCAACCACTTTACAATGTGGACTGGATGCTTTTTAAGTGGAACCAGCACTGGCAGGGTCATTTATTAGACATGTAATTATGTAAAATAAACAGGTTTGCAATGTTTTTTTTCTTATTTCTGTTTTTAAATAATTATGTTGGTCATATACTTCCAGGTCAATTTATACAGTTGTAATTAATATGCTTACGTATATCTTGACTGACCCCTGTGCTGGTGGCATGTAAAAAGCACCATCTGATTGTGGTCGATGCCAGCCCCCTCTGGCCCCTGTGCCAGTGGCACGTAAAAAAAGCACCCACTACACTCTCAGAATGGTTGGCATTAGGAAGGGCATCCAGCTGTAGAAATACTGCCAATATCAGACCGGAGCCTGGTGCAGCCTCTTGACTTCCCAGACCCAAGTTGAACCGTCCAACCCATGCCAGCATGGAAAACGGACGTTAAACGATGATGATGATATCTAAGCCAAATATTACATTCTGCACTGAATATTTGTGTGATAAAAAACCTTTCTAAGCCTATAATCAGTATCTCAAGTGTTGCATATCATTTATATATCAAAGAGAATTTATGCAATTAATGGAAAGGAATTATCAGAGGTAATTAACTGGTATAAGTGAGTTGTTGAATAGATTTAAATATTGGCTTGAAGTTGTATCTAATTAAAAGAAATATTCTATATTAAAGTTTATAACACTTAAACTTCTAACGAGTTTATTTTTAATATATTAAGATGGAATATATTATTGTTAATAAGGTATGCAACACATCTACAATGTGTGTTTGTCTATATACATCATCATTATCATTTTAATATCCACTTTCCCATGCTTGCATGGGTCAGATGGAATTTGTTAAGACAGATTTTCTATGGTCTGATGCCATTCCTACTGCCAGCCTTTACCTGTTTCCAAGTAAGGATATATTTCCTCATGACCTGATGCATTTTTCATGGAAGACTTCAAATGAAGGACACTCCTTGTATGATGGCAACAGTCACAACTATCAGCCGATGCCAACACAGTAACACACACACACATATATATGATAAGCTTCTTTCAGCTTCATCATCATCATCATCATCATTGTTTAATGTCCGGTTTCCATGCTGGCATGGGTTGGGCGGTTTGACTGAGGGCTGGCAAGCCAAAAGGCTGCACCAGGCTTCTATCTATCAAATCCACTCCAAGGCTTTGGTTGACCAAGGGCTATAGTAGAAGACACTTACCAAGGGGCCATGTAGTTGCAAAGCAAACTTCTTACCACACAGCCATGTCAGCTCTTATAAGTATAATTAAATTATATAATATCAAGTGAGATAAAGTGTATATATGCACATGTGTGTGTGATTGTAAATGGCTTTGTGGTTAGGGTGCTGGGATTTACTATCGTAAGATCCTGGGTTTGATATCTGGGTTGGGTGGTGTGTTCTGTCCTTAAGCAAGGTATTTCATTTAACATAGCTCCAATTTTTGCGGCTGAAATGAGTATAAGCAGTTATAGACACTCAGAGGATTTCTTATGTTTGCTTGTGACCACAAAGGAACCTAAAACAATCTGCAAAAGAATGGGAGATATTCACTTAAAAGTGACAACATGATGTAAAGAAAATATTCTACCTGCTTTGTACATCATTTGTGTGTATGCGTGTGTTTTTACACTTGTGTGTATACATTTATATTTCTTCTTGAGAGAGTGATCATTGACAACAAATCTGAGAAATGACTGACACACTAACTCCAAACGGTTCACCATAAACTGCTGAGAATCTCCAGATCTGCAAAACTAAATCAATCAAATGCAAAGTTAATGTTCCGTCTTTTGAGTTGTTTATGCTTTATGGAATTATTACCTGCTTTTATTAGCAGGCTTGTCAGTTTTATCTTTGTTGTTCAATTTTTATTTTCTCACTTCTTCAGACTTTGTGACTGCTATTTAAGAATTAGTTCCATAAGTTTGTTGAAGTATTTCTGTTCATTCAACATTAGTGTTATTTTACTTTAGCTCGGCTGCAGAATTATAGCAGTGTGAATGTTAAAAATATCTTAGCTGTGAATTTCTGATAGTTGGTTACTTTGTTCTAGTTTCCTCTTTTGAATCTGCCTAATTTTGAAAATATTTATATCTTCCTATTATTCTGTGAAACTATATATTCATGTGAAGAAAACTAGTTTCTTGAAAATGTATTCTTGTATTTCATAATTTAAAAAACAAAACATTTTCAGAGTCTCTTATAATAATAATAATAATGATAATTGAAAAAATGTGGTACTTCAAGGTGACTACCGTACCAGTGATTGTAGGATTTCTAGGAATGATAAAAAAAGGTACTGAAACCTATTTGAAAATGATACCAGGCTTACCATCCCTACAGGAAGTGCAAAAATCGTGTTAACTGGAACGACTCATGTACTGAGAAGAGCATTATCGATGTGAAAACAACATCCATGCATGAATTTATTTATTTATTTTTAAATACATATTTTATCTGTGAATTTGCGTGTGTAAACTGGGAATGCATACAATGAGCTTCTCTGCCCTAGGTGCATGGAAATCACTCGGCAAGAAATGGAAGAAAATTTGAAGAAAGAAGAAAAAAAAAGCAACATAATAATAATAAGCCAGACATAGTCTTAATTGAGAAAGACGACAAACTATGCTGGATCATAGATATAACATGCCCAGCTGACAACAAGGTATGTGATAAGGAAGAAAGAAAAGTCAAGGGATATGACAGGTTAGCTTGGGAAGTTAAGCAGTTTCTGTTGATGTAAAAGGTAGCAGTAGTACCAATAATTGTTGGAGCCCTTGGAACAGTGAGCAAAAATCTTGGGAAGTACATGGAAAAAATAGGAGCTGTAATAAGGGTGGAGCACTTGCAGAAAACAGCACTACTTGAAACCACTTGAATACTCCAGAAGGTGCTCGAAAAACAAGGGGTGTTACCTTAGTTCACTGGTAGTGAACAGCTGACACCGTAGTACATCTCCAGCGTTAGAAACTGTGCAAAGGCAATAATAATAATAATAATAATAATAATAATAGTCAAAACGAAGAGCGCGATTTTAGATGTTTTATTTTTTGAACAACATTTCGACAGAACGTCTGTCTTTCTCAAGTTCAAACCAAAAGGTGATTGAAAATTCAAAATTTCAGAAACCAAACGTAGACTATGAACGTGAGTAATCAGCGTCCATACGTTGATAGAATGACATCATCAAAACTGACAAAAGCTGATGATGTCATTCTATCAACATATGGACGCTGATTACTCACGTTCATAGTCTACGTTTGGTTTCTGAAATTTTGAATTTTCAATCACCTTTTGGTTTGAACTTGAGAAAGACAGACGTTCTGTCGAAATGTTGTTCAAAAAATAAAACATCTAAAATCGCGCTCTTCGTTTTGACTATTTACCTTTGTGAAGAGTTACGTCAATCCTTTTTTTAAATATAATAATAATAATAATAATAATAATAATAATGATAATTCTGTTTGTTTTTATGCAGTATTGACACATATTAAAATTTTGCATCAGTACTGTTAAGTTGATATAGAAGTACATTTGCCATTAAAAAACATCCATTTAAAGGAAAAATTTAGGACATAAAAATTATTAATTGCCAAAAGTAGTCTTATTTCAAATTTCTTAGCAAATGAAAAATAATTTCTTCTTTATAAATTCACATAACTTTTATTTGTAACATTAATTAGAATTTACTGAATACCATGTATTGATTTATGATATAGGCAAAAGTCTCAAGTCTTGTAAGAAGAGCGAAGGCACTTACTTGCCTATTACTTTATTTCATTGACCTTGTAAGTATGAAAAGTAAAGTTAACTCTAGCAGAATTTGAACTCAGAATGTTCCTAACCTAAATTCTTTCAGGAATTTTGACTGTTGGTAGACCCACTCAGCCATTTCATTGCCTTAACCATCCTTGGAGTCAACCAATGAGAGGGACATTAAATCACTACTTGCTTCTGAAGACCTGAGGCAATACATTAATACACTGGATAAGTGCTAACAACTTCTCTTGCCTTCAAGAGAAGTGAGTCACAGGAGAGACCAGACACATCCAATAAATATACTATGCTATATTACATATTTTTCACATAGTATTTATTCCTGATCATAAATCACAGCATTAAATTGAGGTTAGCACTTAACTTCAACAGTTTATACGTTTATCATCTGCTAAAGCAGAAGCATGGTTGTGTTTACATAGTTTGTATTGAAAACAATGTGGTTATGAGTTCAATTCCAGTTTGTGAACATCGTTGGTTAATGTACTATAGCTGCAGGTCAGCCCCAAACTTATGAGTGGAATTAACATACAGAAACTGAAGAAGATTGTTTCATTTCTCTCTCTCTCTCTCTCTCTCTAACTATCTATCTTATTTCTTTATTACCCACAAGGGGCTAAACATAGAGGGGACAAACAAGGACAGACAAAGGGATTAAGTCGATTACATCGACCCCAGTGTGTAACTGGTATTTATTTAATCGACTCCGAAAGGATGAAAGGCTAAGTCGACCTCGGCGGAATTTGAACTCAGAACGTAGCGGCAGACGAAATACCGCTAAGCATTTCACCCAGAGTGCTAACGTTTCTGCCAGCTTGTCACCTTATCTATCTATCTGTCTGTCTATCCCTCCCCCCTCTCTCTCTCTCTCTTTCTCTCTTTCTCTCTCTGAATATGTGAGTGATTTCTTTTTGTGCATATATGCTAAGGACTGGCAACAAAACAACAGTCTCGCTATCAAATAGAGGTGGTGCTGTATACTTGTAGTCAACCATGGAAGCACAGCCAGACTTTTTGGCATGCCCCAACAAGCTGAGTGATCTTTGTAAACAAAAAAGGCTCATAACTATGTTCAGGTTCTTTGATAGACTATTATTACCTTGTTTGGAAATAGGTGAGGGTTGGTGACAGGAAAGGTTTCCAGTCATAAAAAATCTGCTTCGATAAATTTCATCCAATATGAGGAAAAAAAATGAACCTTATAACAATGATGACTGTAAGTTTCAATTGAAATTAGTAAATTTCAGGAAGGATTTTTTTGTTTTGATTTTCTTTTAGTTTTCTTTAATTGGAATATTTTTCTGGACTGTACCTACATCCTTTACAGACCTTCGGAAACTGGTGAGATCTCTATGGTTAATGTTCCTTTTCAGTAGTTGAAAGTTGTAGGAAAAACATAGGGAGGTGGATATGATGTGGGTGATAGAAGGTGTGAAGCGGGGGGGGGGGGCTAAGAGTACCTGAGTGAAAGTTTCGTTAGACCATCCAGCTCTGAGGAATAGAAACCTCTGTAGTTGTAGTGGAAAAGACAGAAAGAGAAGAGGTAGTATATTTGTGGGCCGAATGTTGAAGTTAATTGGTGACCTTTCATGTGTGTGTGAGTGTGTGTTTGTGAGGAGGTTATAGTCATCTGTATGTATGGTTGTCACTTTGTTCCAGGTGTAATATTTGTACATAAACTCCAGTAGATGTAACACGTATAAAAGTGCCATACCATTTGCAACTTATTTCATAAATTTCTGTTTTACTCTTTTACTTGTTTCAGTCATTTGACTGTGGCTATTTTAGAGCACCACCTTTAGTCGAGCAAATCGACCCCAGGACTTATTCTTTGTAAGCCTAGTACTTATTCTATCGATCTCTTTTGCTGAACCGCTAAGTTATGGGGACGTTAACACACCAGCATCGGTTGTCAAGCGATGTTGGGGGGGGGACAAACACAGACACACAAACATATATATACATATATATATATATATACATATACATATACACGGCGGGCTTCTTTCAGTTTCTGTCTACCAAAGCCACTCACAAGACTTTGGTCGGCCTGAGGCTATAGTAGAAGACACTTGCCCAAGGTGCCACACAGTGGGACTGAACCCGGAACCATGTGGTTGGTAAGCAAGCTACTTACCACACAGCCACAATATTTGTATAAATCCCAAATTATGTTGAAGATGGGCAGAATTGTTAGCACACCAGCATTTTGTCCATTTTTATGCTCTGAGTTCAAATACCACCAGGGTCAACTTTGTTTTACATCCTTTTGGGGTTGATAAAATAAATGCCAGTGTATTCAAAAGTGACTAACACCCTAACCCCATTACTGAACTTGCTGGCTTTGTTACAAAGTTTGAAACTATTATTATTCAGATCAAATTCTGGGTTTCAAATTCTGGGTTTCATACTAGAAATTCTAAATCTAAGTAAAAATCTGTTTGCTAAAACTGATGTTTTAAACTAATCCAGGTAAAAATAGTCATTCTAAAAATAATATTTCTGAAAATAGTTACTTGAAAATCTTTAGGAGTATAATGATTCCCTAAAATTCAATCAATTATATCAAAAATCTCTATGATAAATCAGAAAACACTCTTAATTTCACGAAATATAATTTAACTCTTTTTTGTTATCATTTCTCAAAATGAAATACACTCTTTATATGTTTCAATTAATTTTGAAACTAATAAAAACTTGGAGGAATTTAGTAAAATTCTTACCTTTAACATTATTAAGTTCATGTTTAGAATAACTGAAAGAATACTTCTTAGAAACAATTATGATAGAAGGCATTGATATAATAAATTCGAATACTTTGGGCAATTTTCTGTCATAAAGCCAGGTGTGGTTTCAGAAAGATATGATATTTTGAAAAGAAATTTAATTTTTTTCAAAGTAAGCTTATGATTTCTTATTCTGTAGCTATAAATCTATAAAATAATATAAAATAATTGAGTTTCAAGTTAGTTATTTAGGTTTCACTCTTCATTTTAATAGATTATGTTCTTAAAATGTCTGAAGGTAGAATTTTACTATTTGTGCAGCAACATCAATACACATTCTAATATTTATAGATGGTAAACGTCTGTCTGCAGTAAGTTAATGTCAACAATGATAAACAGATAAAAATTAAAAGCCACAAAAAAAAAAAAAAATTGAACAAATTAATGAAAAAATAAATAATTAAATTCAATTAAAAAAATACAAGTAAAAATAATCTTGGAGTGTATTTGATTTAATGATTGTAAAAGCACATTAATTCAGCTGTTAGTGATATATACTTTAATCTTACTCTATTATGAGAAAACTTTTAAACTAAATAAAATAAATTTGATAATAATATTAAATTTTCATAGTATTAAATGCATAATAATATTGCTTACATTGATAATTTTATTTTTATATAATAATAGACTTTTGAAACAGTTGATGAAATATTCCTAATTTAAATAAATTTGTATTATTGTTTGTGAATCCCTGTTGACATTTCCCCACCCAGTCTTATGGAAATGAAAATAATGGGTTTTTTCATATGGCAAGGGCATGTGACACCTGCTGGTCAATTCTGAGAGAGTGAAAAAAGAGAAAGAGCTAAAAATGATCTACCTTAGTACTTAACTGGTACTTTATTTACCCCAGAAGGATAAAAAAGCAGAGCTGACTTTAGTGAAATTTGAACTCTGAATACAGAAAACATAGAACTGGAACAATTCTGATACTACCAATCACCCATTTATTATTAAATGATTTAAGCAGCAAGCTGGCAGAGACGTTAGCATACCGGGTGAAATGCTTAGTGGCATTTCATCTGCCTTTATGTTCTGAGTTCAAATTCCGCCAAAGTCGACTTTGCCTTTCATCCTTTCAGGGTTGATAAATTAAGTACCAGTTATGTACTGGAGTCGATCTAATTGCCTGCCCCCCTCCCCCCAAATTTCAATCCTTGTGCCTAAAGTAGAAAAGAATATTAAATGATATTCATCTTCTAAAGTATGAGCATTTTGAATATTTCAAACTTGACATCTTTCAGTTACCGCCAACAATTTTGTTACATTCTTTCACACATCAATTTTCAGAGAATTTTAATTATATAAAAAACCTCACCGATTTTTTTTTAAATCTAAAAATGTTCAATTAATTGTTATCAAAATGAAGCTAACAACCTTTCTTTTCACAATCCCACAATATTAGTTTTTGAATGCTTTATTTCATTAACAGACTAAAGTCACTCTCAGAGATTGACAAACATAAAAGTAGTCGTACAATATCTGTTTCTATTTTATCATAATCATCATCATCATCATGTTTTTTGCCTTCTTTTAAAATGATAGTCATTGAACTTTAAATTTACTTATTATTATCAAATCATGTTAACATTTCGGCAACTAAAGACTAGTTTTTACACATTCTAAAACAGAAACAAACATGAGAATCAATAAAAGCTAGAAATCTTAAACTCACACTATTTCACCCTCTTTTCCTCGATAATAAAATATGTGTACGATTGTTGAAAATTATTCTTTGAATAGAATATATAGAAAAATATAAAAGAAACGTGCAAGTGTGTATGAGAAATGATGAAATAAAAACAAAATGCAAACTTACTGTTTTAGTTTTGGAAATATCGATGTTGAAATTCTAACTTAAATATGATACACAGCTTCTGTTTGGAAGTGGAAATCTTGCAATGTATTTCCTATCTCAACTGACGGAAATCAATAGTATTCCTTTAAGGTTAGACCTTTTTTTTCCCCCCTCTCCATTTTAGTCTCAAATTACTAACTACTAGATAGAACTCCTAGAACCTGATCTTTTTTCTTGGAATTCTTTTTCTATTGGAATTTGTAATTTATCTCATTTTAAATTATTGAAGTCACTATTTTATATTTTTGCTATATTTATCTGTTGTTGCTGCTTACAAGTGAAGTGATATCAATTTATTGTTAGATATAAAAATCATCCAACTGCACAATTAGCTTACGCATTTATTTCATCAGTCATTCTAAATATCGATAAAAAATATGAATCAGAAACTGTCTGGTAACATGATGCTCTTATTGCTTCAATCTTTCTTTTTGTTTCTGTAAGTTGTTGATGATTTTAGAAAATGCATATATAAAACTAATGATTTATGATTACTGTCATATAGCAATGCACTACTTCCGAAAATTAAACTTAACTAGATGATTTTGAGTTATATAGTTAAGCATGCATGCATGTAGAATATATGTTAAGTTTCTGATTATAATATAAACATTTAATCTAAAGTTAATTAGCTTACATTTTTCTAATCTATACATTTTTATTGCTACAATTATAGTTATTTAGTCTTCAAAATATCGAAAATGTTATCACATTTCAACTATTAATTCAGATGGATATCAAGGAAAATTTCAAGCTTATGATAAAAATTTATCTTATGTGGCAAAAATAATTATAAGCTAATGGGTTTATTATTGGCTTTTATCAATTGACTTAATTTTCAGATTTTTAATTATTCAAGCATGATTGATTTATCGCAACAAACATGAAAGTCAGCATCCTTCTGCAATTTCTTTGGAAATCTAAATCAGAAATTGATTTAATATTGTGTAATAACAGATAAGACATAATAAAGAATAGGAATTAATACATTTAGTGTATGAAAACACAGCTATTCTTTTACTTGTTTCAGTCATTTGACTACGGCCATGCTGGAGCCACCACCATTAGTTGAAGAAATCCACCCCCAGTACTTATTCTATCGATCTCTATTGCTGAACTACTAGGTTATGGGGATGTAAACACACCAACATCAGTTGTCAAATGATAGGGGTGGGGAACAAATACAGACACACACATATGATGGGCTTCCTTCAGTTTCCATCTCCCAAATCCACTCACAAGGCTTTGGTCAGCCCGAGGCTATAGTAAAAGATACTTGCACAAGGTGCCACGCAATGGGACTGAACCTGGAACCATGTAGTTGATAAGCAAGCTTCTTACCACATGACCACTCCTGTGCCTATGTTGACATGACTTAAAAAAAAAACAATATATACCTTCACTTTGACTTATGATTTTAAATCATACTTAATTTAATTACTATATTCTTAGCTATACTCCTGTGAGATAAGAGTGCACTTTTTAATGCTTATTGTTATGATGTGGTGTTTTCCACAGTTATAATGTGAGGCCACTGTTGTGACTGTAGCTGTTGTATCTACTCCATTAGCCATGGTGTTTTCTTGGTATTGGATACAGTGTATCTCTTCTATACTGGAACGGTAATACACTGCTATCGTGCTATCGTTGACAGCTCTGCAAGATACCAAATTTGGATTGTATACCTTGACTGTGATTCAAACTTGACTATAACACGTAATTGTAACTCCAACTGAGAACTCATACAACGATTCTACAATGACTGACACACAACTCTCTGTACTGGTTGACATCATCTCTCTTTAGTGGCTTGACTTTCAAGCAGACTGTGGCCATACTGGGGCACGGCCTTGAAAATTTTAGTCAAACGAATCAACTCTAGTACTTGTTTAATTGTTTTTTTTTGCTGAACTGCTAAGTTACAAGGATGTAAACCCACCAACATCAGTTGCCAAGTGGTAGTGGAAGACAAACACAGACACACATATATATATGACGGGCTTCTTTCAGTTTCCAACTACCAGATCCACACACAAGGCTTTGGTCAGTCTGAGGCCATAGTAGAAGATACTTGCCCAAGGTGTCACACAATGGGACTGAACCTGGAACCATGAAGTTGTGAAGTAAACTTCTTACCACAGAGCCATGCCTACACCTAAATGATTCTATTGAACATTTATTTTACTGGATAACAAAGGAATATTGCTGTGATTCACCTGAAATTTAACTTGCCAGTGGAACACAGCTATTTCTAAATTCAATTTATTTGTGTATTTCTTTAAATATTCAATGCTTTAGTATCATCCTTGACATGTTTTCATTTTTATTTATGCATATTTCTATCAGTTGTTAAAAATAGCTGAACTAGCATGAAGTTTTCTTTTAATTTGTTTTTAAGGCATTAGTCTGGAGGAAGGTGACTGTGCTGATAGCCTTTGCAGGCTCTCTAAAATCAATGCAGTTGATGTTTCTCTTCAATAGCAGCCAGTTGACCAATGGAGAAAAAATAGGGATGGAAAAGGAATTTTAGAGGGTCCATATTCTTAGGAGGAAGATTTGGGCACAGCAGTTAGTGTGAGGCTTAGGGACCACTCTATATAGAGAAAAGTGGATAGGGGAGGTCTAGAAGAATGTGCCAAGAGACCAACCAGCTTTGGAAAACAGAAGACACTGTAGTATAAATAGAAAAGGTAGAGGGAGGGAACAATGTTTGTAGGCCAGAGTTGATGAGGGAGGAGACATCTTATATATATGTGTGGGTGTGTGTATAACATACACACACACACACACTGGATATTAGAGTGTAATCTTCATTATTTTACTATTTGTCCATTCTTTAGTTGGTGTTAAAAATAGCATCTGTTCATCAATAACAAGAGCTTTCATACAAATAATGCTAAAACACGTTTACAAACTTGAAAATATGACACACGTTGCTTTGAACATAAACCTTATCACATGAATGACTAGAAAACAATAACGTGAAGGAAGGTTTGAGCAGTACAGCTGTGGCTGCACTTCTCTTCTGCTGCTTCTAATCAGGAGTATGTTGATGATATGTAATATATTTAATTGGCTACTTCGTTTTTGTATCAATAATTTACTAAAAATATTAAATATTTTGCAAAATAATTTTGTTATTAACATGTGAGACTTGGTGAAAGGATAATATTCTGTCTTTGAATATTGATGTATTTTTCTCGAGTAATGTTCTTTACTTCTTTAAGGTAAACCTTAGGAAAGCATTTGCACTTACCATTGAATTAAATTTTCAATTCAGGTGTTATAATGAAGTTAGAGCATTTCCAAATGCAAAGATTTGTAAATATAATCAAATATTTTGTGTGTGCATGCACACACACACACACACACACACACCATCATCATCATCATCATTTTAATATCTTATGCTGGCAGAAACGTTAGCACGTCGGGCAAAATGCTTAGCAATATTTTGTCTTTATGTTCTGAGTTCAATTTCCGCTGAGGTCGACCTTGCCTTTCATCCTTTCAGGGGTCAATAAATTAAGTACTAGTTGCGTCCTGGGTTCGATCTAATCGACTGGCCCTCTTACCCACAAATTTCAGGCCTTGTGCCTGGAGTAAAAAAGAATATTAAGGCAGTGATCTGGCAGAAATGTTAGCACGCTGGGTGAAATGCTTAACGGTATTTCGTCTATCTTCACGTTCTGAGCTCAAATTCTGCCAAGGTCAACTTCACCTTTCATCCTTTTGGGGTCGATAAATTAAGTACCAGTTGCATACTCAGGTCGATCTGATTGACTGGCCCCCTCCTCCAAAATTTCAGGCTTTGTACCTAGAGTAGAAAAGAATATCTATACTTGCATAGGCTGGGCATAATTTATTGAAGTAGATTTTCGATAGCCGGGTGCTCTACCTGTTACCAACCCTCATCTCTCTCCATGCAAAGTAATATTTCTACATAGCCAGACATGTTTTTGCAGAATATTGGAAATGAATGACACAGCTTGTATGACTGTGACACTCATTTATAAATATCCTGCAATGCCAAGACAAAGGGACCCAGAAGCACATCCATACAATAGGATTTTTCCAGTATCTGTTTATCAAATCCACTTATGAGGCTTTGATAAGCCCTAAGGCTATACTATAGCATACTCACCAAAGCTGTGCACTTAATGTGACTTACTGCAATCTTTCATGCCTCTGTCTGTCTATCTTTCATACTCCTCACTCTGTAATGTGATTGATGTTGATAAGACTATCTCGCCATAGAAACGAAGCTCAACATTATGCTTCCTAGTGAGATGTAGTCTTGTAGCAAATCTAGGTGAGCAGTGCACCTGAATATGTGCTGAGTCAGGCCTTGGTGATCTACCCAACCTATGCTAGCATGGAAAGCAAACATAAAACAGAGATGATAGCAATAATATGTATTACACATTCAGCCACACATGAAAAGAGAGAAAACTATGTTTGCAGACTGAATGCTATACAGGCAACTAGAATGCTGAGATCAATGATATCAGCTTTGTGTGTGTGTGTGTGTGTGTGTGTGTGTGTGTGTGTGTGTGTGTGTGTGTGTGTGTGTGTGTGTGTGTGTGTGTGCACATGTGCAATTGTTTGCGTATGAGACAGACTGGCAGATTCTATACTTATTAGAAGTAAGAGATGATGAGTTCACTTCAGAAATATCCGTTTCTTTCTTCTTTACTGATATAACTTGACTTTATTTGTAGTTTTCTGAATTGGTCTAATGCATATCATTGCTTATTTCCTTAAACTTCAAGAACTCAAATAAGAATTTCAAGAATTCTTCAAATATACTTCATCTTGCAGTTATATCTACCGAGATTTGAAATAAAGCTTCTGACTGAATCTGATCTAAATGATGTAGATTAATGCTGAAATATGCTTTAAAAGTCATTGGAGATGTTGATTTCTTGTGTTGTGTTGAATTCTTAGGAATAATTCTTAGTTACAAAACTGAAATCAAAGCATGAAGTGACATACAGTTTCTCTATACTTCCATCAGGACTTTAAGAATTCTTTACTTTAAATTTCCTTAAAAAATGCTTGTGTGGATGTGTGTGTGTATATATATATATACATACATATATATATGTGTGTGTGTGTGTGTGTGTGTGTGTGTGTGTGTGTGTGTGTGTGTGTGTGTGCAATATGTAACATATATGTAATATGTATCTGTAATATGTAATTATATATACATATGTGTGTAATATATATATATATATATATTGTGGTGTGATTCTACACTTTTTACCAATCATCTTCAGTTGATTCTGAAAGGTATTTTTCATTCATCATACTTCAACATTAATAATACTAACTTTACACTACTACTTCTTTTCTCCTTATATTAACAAAGCAAAAATTATAATAATAGTTTGTTTTTTTTTGTTCTAACATGTTGAATTTATTTTGATGCAGTCTAACTAAATTAATTTCTTGTTTGTTAGGCAATGTGCAGATAATTAGAAAGGAAATAATAAAATTTATATTTCTTGTCAACTTTCCTTAATTATTTAATAATAGGGAAAACAAAGATGAGGACGATTTCAACTTTTTGTACGTCATAAAATTAATGTATAGAAAATTATTTAATTTCACTTACTAAATTATCATAAAATATTTGAATGTATAAATTGTATTTTGTATTCTGCTGATGAATTTTAATAATTAGTTTTCTATTGATATTTTGCATTAAACTTATCAACGAAGTTCTTAATTATCATGCATTTTAACAAGAAACAGTTTTTCATATAAGTATGAAATTGAAGCAAGAATTAAAATTTATGTCCAAATCCCTCATTTTGCAATTATGCTTCTCATTTCTGGTTAGTGTTGTGTTGACAATATCAGTTTCAGTGGAGCTAATTAATATTTTTGATTTACTTTTTGGGACTGGAGAAAGAGGAAGCACCCATGGCCTTTGCAGATCCTATAAGAACAATGACATTAATACAATTCATGTTATTTTTGAACTTCTGCAAGTTGTCACATGCAGGAAAGACCTGATCAGAGAGAGAATCTCAGGGGGTCAATATTTTGGGAAAGAAGGACTGGGTGTAGTGATTAGTGAGAGGTTAAGGAGGAGGTGGACATAGCTAGGATGATGATGAGGAGGAGGAGAGAAACAAGGAGCAATGGCTATTATAGTACTGGTATCCCTTATCCTTCAACCACTGTCTGTTGTGGCCATGTAGGCCCCAAGTGGCAGGTGAGATAATCTTGCCCTCTTGCTCTTGTCCATTGTGTCACCCTGATTGTCCATCTTTTGTACTTCAATCATGCATTGCGGCCAATTCATCTATATTTATATTATTTACATGAATTGCTACCCTCTCATCACCACTTTTCTTCAGTGCCCCCTTGGAACTTTTCACAGCCCCCAAGGAGGCAATACTTCCCATTTTGAGAACCACTGCTTTAAATTATGTTGCTCCAGTTCACCCAATTGGCAAAAATGGGTAGTAAACTAGTTGAATAAACTGTCAAATGAAACCCTGCCACGCCCTGTTCCTGTTATAGTGGGAATAGCTTAAATGTCATCTCTGCTGGATTCCAACTAAAGCTGTAATGAACAACACACATAAAAAAGAAGGTAAAATACTAAAATTAGACACCTGACCACATTGCAGCTTTGTAATCAAGTGTGTTTAGGACTCATGGCTAATAATGTACCCCAAAGCTGTTGTTTACTTTTGTTTTTAATTGAAAGACAAAAAACAAAAAAAAGGGCTTCAAAAGTCCACAGCTCTTCAATATCCTCCCGAAGGACCTGAGAGACCTGCATGCGGTGGATGTAGGTGTCTTCAAGACAAGGCTGGACCACTTCCTGTCAGGTGTCCCAGATGAACCAACTTCACGGCAGGAGGTGCAGATGAGAGCAGCTGCATCAAACTCTCTCATGCACCAAATGTCAATTCCTGAAGTAAAATTCGTGAAGTAAAATTGTGTAGCAACACAAAATGGTGGTGCCCCAACACGGCCACAGCTCATGAGCTGAAACTGGATAAAATGAAAATGAAATAAAATGAAATGATCATGTGATGAACCCAGAGCTTTGTCTTGTAAGTGAGCAAGGCTTAGACTATTTGCAGTTGAAGAAATTATTGATGATATTTATTCTTTGGACAAAGGGTTTACACCTACACCAGCAATGAGAATGTTTTGGACAATCAAACTGGTGAAAGTGATGAGGAAAGTAGCGGTTTCTGTGAACGAATATGGTAGTTGAGAGACAGGCTTGTGATTTTTATTCTCCTGATTTTTTTTTTCTTTTTGTGTGATTCTGTTCATTAGTTTACCTGCAATCATTACTCGAGGCGTGTAAGCAACAGTCTATTTTTTTGGTTCAGGAACCCAGGTAGAAGTTAAATTTAGATGCTGGGGCCCAAGTCAGAGAGGGTTAATAACCACCAGGCTATAGATTATGATACAATGTCAAAGCCTTCAATCAATCAATAAATACTTGATAGAGAGACTTGATCTCGACAAGGAACTTTTCTTACAGCTGTTTCATTATAAAGGGAGCATCAGGAGTAATGTGGTCTGCTGATCTGGGATCATCCCAAATTCTATCAGCTTGCTACTCCTGAAGTCATTATTTTACAGAACATCTCCTCTGCCCATGTTACAGTTGATAATATACTACTATACCGGTCATTTGGAATGACAGCTCGGTTGTAACCATCCTATAAAATTCAAAGTAACATTTAGATTGAGTTGCTGGTAACTATTCTGTTGTCGTTTCTTTAGAGAAATGACAAAAGTGAAAAACACTTTGTAGAGCTGTCATTAGTGAAATTCACATCAAGATGATGACTGTAATCAGATACTTTGCATTGGAACTAATCAAATTTTTAATTATTTTTGCATTTAGGGAGAAGAAAATATTTTTGTGTGAATTCAAAATGTCATAAAATACATTACAAAATGATTTTTTAAGAAAATTATTTCTGTAGCCTTAGATTGTTTCTGACAGCAATAAAAGATTTTTGTGGCTAAGATTTTCATTTCACAACTACAAGGTTCTGAGTTCAATCTCACTGCATAGCATCTTAGACATGTCTCTTCTGTTGTGCTTCAAGATGACTGATACCTTGTGAGTGGGATTGTATGCATGCATGTTTGTGCATGTTTGTGCATGTTCATATCCCTGTTTATTAGTATAAGCATGTCCAAACATTGACTTATCAGTTCAAGAAAAAGAGATCAATAAAATAAATACCGGCCTCAAATAACTCCTGATCGACTAAAATATTTGAAGTGGGGTCCCAGCAGGACACATTCCAATTGTGGAAACGAATAAAGATTGTCATTGCACCTAACTTCTGAATGCCATTTGTTAAACTTCACAAAAAAAAAAAAAAAAAATCAAAGTTACTTGTGATATTTTATATTTTATAACCATTTCTTTTGGTAGAAAAATTCTCAATTTTCTTTCTTTATTTTAACTTTCTTTTATCTCTAAACTCTTTTACTTCTAGATATTACCAACTCTATTGTTCTAGATCAGTTCAGTTTTCTTTCTTTCTTTTTTGTTTTTTACTTTCCTTTCAAGTTTCATTTAAGAACAAATTGCTAAGGGTTTACTTTTATATTATAATAATCATTTTTCCTTTAGAAACTCAATGAAACTAATACAATGGGTGTCTGATATTTTCTATAGGCCAGGTACAGTTTTCTTATTTTTAAGTAAATAGTAAGTACCGTAAAGTTAGTTAAAATATATTCATACTGAGAGTGATTGTTCAACAAAAACTTATACAAGACATTGTAATTCAGAAACATTCTAGACTGCAGTTAGTATAACAAAAACTTTACAGTATTTTTTAAAGAAAGATGT
>NC_068981.1:188751271-188755551 GCF_001194135.2 Octopus bimaculoides
ATATATATATATATATATATATATATATACATACATACATATATATGTATATATATATATAAGCAATCCATTTTGCTTTGATAATAGAAAAATTGTTGATAACCTGATCTTCATTCGTGCAAAATGATAATGGTAGCAAGATGCAAACTTCTTTTCCTGTTATATCATCTTATCTGGGTACCTTAGTACACAACTGTTTTGTCTTCTGAAATTTCATTTGTGCAGAGAGATGGCTCTAACAGCTTTCCCTAATATGCAAAGGATTACTCATAGCTATTTGAAAGAACAAATTTTCTTGTATAGAAGTTGGAATATCTAAGAATAGCAGATAAGCAGACTCACCTACCTACCTGGCAGTTTTTATAATCTACTAAAAACTTATACCATACTAATGATGGTGATAACAATGATAGACATATTGAGATAGTATGTATTCTTGATTTCCTAAAACAATGTAATAGACATGATTATTCTCATGGTAAATACGACTGCTGTAAATAACAATGCTGAAGACTGTAATGTGGGTGATATATTAACAAAGATATGAAATAAATTTTAAGACAACTTTGTTAAATATCGAATTCTCAATGTGACTATTGAAAGAAAGACATATTTCGCATGTTAAGAGTTGGCATATTATATCTCAAAGTGAATAATATCAGAATTAATGACAGATATTTTAATGTGTTTAGCAGCACTGGAAAGTTGCTGCTTTTAGCAACTTTCACGAATAATTCTCATTACAGTCAACTTCATAGCTGTATTAAAAGAATGAAAAAGAATAAGGTAACATAAAAGATAAAAAAAAAAGAAGGGAGATACGAACAATGTACTGAAGGCAGGTGTTGAAAGTTGCAGAATGAGTGTGTTAATATGATATTGTAAAGTTACAACATTGCAAATGTAAGGAAAGGTAGCTTTGAGTGACGTTTACAGAGGAAATTTATTGCAAATTGTTAATGGTTGGATTTTGGTATTCAAAGACTGTTTAATAGTGTCAAAGATTGGAAACTGGCAGGGTAAATGTAACTTTGGGCTGAAAATTTATTCTCTCCACAAGTATTTCGACTATGAGCGAGATCGTTGCCAGTGCCGCTGGACTGGCTCCTGTGCAGGTGGCACATAAAATACACCATTTTGAGCGTGGCCATTGCCAGAACCGCCTGACTGGCCTTCGTGTTGGTGGCATGTAAAAGTACCCACTACACTCTCGGAGTGGTTGGTGTTAGGAAGGACATCCAGCTGCAGAAACTCTGCCAAATCAGATTGGAGCCTGATGTAGCCATCTGGTTTCACCAGTCCTCAGTCAAATCGTCCAACCCATGCTAGCATGGAAAGCGGACGTTAAACGATGATGATGATGATTTTGCATTTAAATTACAATTGTGAAATCCCTATATTATCAACTTTCCTAAAACTGCTTCTGGTCCTATGATACAAACTCCTTGTTTTAAAATGATCTTAATTAAAGCCTTCCATCAAAGTTTTATACTAATTTATGTTTCAAACACCAACGTAATAATGACAAAATTATTTTTAATAATTCTTTTATTTTTTCAAGATTAATTGTAACAAATAACTGCTTTTCAACAGAAATATAGTAACAAAAAAAAAAGTGTTAAATGAGACAATGCTTTTAACCCTTTAGCATGTAAACCAGCCACATCTGGCCCAAATGTTCTACCTGTTTTACATTCAGACTGGCCAGACTTGGCCTCTCACATTTATTTACCCTACAATGTCATTCTAAAAATAAACAACCACATTATTGAAATTTAAAACCAATGAGATAAAACATAATTAATTCAAAGCAATATGAATAAATAAGCTTTACATTTGATAGAGTGGTCTGAATGGTGAAGGGTTAAAGTAATCTTCTTCTCAGCAAAATAAAGTAGAATTATAAAAGATTATCAAGAAAATAAAACATGATTTTGGTTTTAATTTTGAATATTTTAGAGAAATCTAGACAAGCTACTAATAAAGATGTTAATTTTATAGCCAGAATATATTTTCTGAAAATATTTAGATCTACTTATGCAGGTAAATTGAACATTTCAAATAATTTAATTCGCATTTATGCAAAATAGTCTTTATTATCACTATTATTTCTAAAGTAGTATTAATCTGTTGATATTGTCAAAATGGGAAAGCTTTCCATCATTCCAGTGATATTATTCTTACTAATAACAATAAAAATAAAGAAATAACAGTAAGAATTAAGAATATGCAAATATTTAATAAACTTATGGCTCATAACAATCTATTCATATAGATTATTTATCAGAATAGTCAATATGTCTCATATATAATAGGTTTTCTTAGTTTGAGAGAAACAAAATCTAATTTTAATTCTGAGGTGTAACTATTGTTGATAAATAACAGATTGCCATAGAATCTAATGACCAGTGTTCAATAATGTGACAGTCATCATCATTATCATCATCATTTAATGCCCATTTTCTATGCTGGCATGGGTTGGATGGTTTGACAGGAGCTAGTAAGGCCAAGAGCTACATGGGTTCCATTGTCTGTTTCAGTATGGTTTCAACAGCTAGATGTCCTTCCTAGCCCCATCTACTTTACAGAGCATACTGGGTGCTTTTACATGGCAGCAGCCTCAATGCTTTTTAAGTGGCACCAATACCAGTGTTTTGTACATGGCACCAACACCAGTCTTTTTTTACATGACACCATTACCTATGCTTTTTATGTGGCACCATCACCAGTGCTTTTAATGGGGCATCATCAGAGTTGCTTTTCACGTGGCACCAGCACCATCAGAATAAACAATGTGTTGATAATTCCAGATACCATTTCAAAATGCAATGGAGAAATATCTGTAGTACACATCTTGTATTATTAAGTGTTTGCAAAAATATCTCTGTGTTCTCTTTATTTGAAAATACCTTCAGTTGAACAGATATTTGTTTAAATAAAGTGAGGGTAGTGGTTCATTGTTGGTTCATTATCTGTAGGCACATATAATAGGGCCTTTTTGTATGAATTAATCAGAGGAGGCAGAGCAGTGCACACAGAATTTGCAGCCAGTTCTATCTTAGTGAGATTGATGGAGTTCATATTCAGTTCAAAGCTTTAACCCTTTCGTTACCAACCTGGCTGAAAATGGCTCTGAGTACAAATGTCTTGTTTTCATAAGTTTTGAATTAAAATCTTCCATCAAACCTTAGTCACAATTTATGTTCCTAACACTAGCTGAATGATAACTAAGTTATTTTACTAAATT
The DNA here is from genome assembly GCF_001194135.2 of Octopus bimaculoides. NCBI lineage: Eukaryota > Metazoa > Mollusca > Cephalopoda > Octopoda > Octopodidae > Octopus > Octopus bimaculoides. The sequence goes on from NC_068981.1 coordinate 188,754,519, forward strand.
CTTTGTTATATTTAAAGTAATTGAAAGAAACACAAAGCATCTCAAAATAAATACAGTAACGAAAGGGTTAACATTCAGATTACTTTGTTAAATGTAGAGCTTATTTATTCATATTGTTTTGAATTAATCATCGTTATTATAGTATCAAGATTTTCATAATGTGATATTGTAAGGTATGTGTGAGAGACCAGATCTGGCAGATTTCAACATAGAACAGGAAGAATATTTGGGCTGGATATGGCCAGTTTAAATGCTAAGGCATTAAACATCTGCAGATCAACATCTGTAGTGAAAAGAAGAGTAGGGAATCCCAGGGGATCAAGGTTTTGAGTATTTCTGACAATGCAGGAAATGACAAGCGGATGAGGAGAGATGAGTGGGCCTGGTGGGAGGAAGTTTACAAACTAACTGCTTCAAACGAGTGTAGGGCAGTGTAATAGCAATAGAAAGGAGCAGAAAGAAGAAATAATATGTTTATGAACCAAATGTTGTAGTGTGCTTGTGAGTGAATGTTTGCCAATTGTTCAGCTTTCTTTTGGATGTGATCTTTTGGATGTGATTATTTTGGATGTATGAGGAGGTAGCAAGTAGCAACATCAATTACTGAGAGACATGTGTGTGCAGTATTCCATTGTGGATCTTACTTGAGTTTTATTCAGGATCAACAACTGATCAGGACTGAAACAGTTTTTAGTTCTGAAGTGGAAGCCTGCTCTTGAGATGTAATGCATTCCTTGCATTGATGTGTGTGTGTGTGTGTGTGTATGTATGTATGTATGTATGTATGTATGTGTGTGTGTGTGTGTGTGTGTGTGTGTGTGTGTGTGTGTGCGTGCGTGCATGCGTGTCATTATTCCCATCATCATTATACATCAGTCTTTCATGATGGCAAGGGTTAGACGGTTTGACAGGATCTACAAAAACAGGACTGCATTGAGATCAAGTGTTTGTTTTAGCATTTAATCCTTTATCATTTAAATCGACCACAACCAGCCCAGATGTTTTACCTGTTATATGTTCAAACCAATCGGAT
>NC_068981.1:188756699-188764642 GCF_001194135.2 Octopus bimaculoides
TATATATATATATATATATATATATATATATATATATGCATACTTATATATATCGTACATAAATACATTAAGAAGTAAAAGAAAAACAAGACTAGTTGTTTTGAAGCTATTTACAAGACTTGCAAAGAGAAAGGAAATATTTTACACTTTTACCTTTTATTAGTTTGACTACATCACTAAATGGCAATGACTTCAATATGTTTCTCTTAAATACACGCAAGTTATTATATAAAATCTATCCTGTTCCAATAACCAGCCACTTGATTGATTTTGTGTTCTGAACTTATTTTTCTCTCTTCTGTAGATAGTGAGTTAATTTGAAGAGCATCTGTAAATCTCTCTGTTTTATTCTATTAATATTATTTTGTTCTCTCTACAAGTCTTTATATCAAACCTTAGGTGCTAAGTGTTTTATTTATATTCATTTTCAAAGCAAGACAACTCAATAATTGTTAGTGTTTTGTTACAATGTTTCATATATTACCTTCAATTATTCCTTATTAAAATATAATATCTGAAATATATGTTGATAAATTTTTATTACCAAAAATGAATTTCCAAACACTCTCTATTATTTTTGATTCCATTGTCTCGAAAACTGTTGAAAACTGAAGAAGAAAATCTGTATAATACACAGGATATTTTGTATTTATTTAAATGCTTAATTATTATTTAAGATAATTGGCAGTTTTAATGTTTTCTGGATATTAATTAATAAGTGCTGCTTATTTTCTTCTAGCACCATCAAAATATTATCATTGCATAGATATATCTCACAATAATCCTCGTAGAGTATTATTAATGCCTCTATTTATAACTTTAAATCTAGCATTAACAATAGACAAATAATAATGCTACTATGGATGTTGAATTGGCCTAGATGAGTGATATAGTATAGATTGTAATATGCAGTGATTCCATTAGTTAGCAAAAGATTGGATCTTAATATCGCATTTAACTGAAATGGATTGAGGATAGCTGAACAGAGAGACCTCTATCACTGAGAAAAATGGATACTAACTTAACAAATGAAAACCACTAAAACCTCCTTCATTTGCAGCCACTCATAGACAATACTTGTTTAACCCTTTCATTACTGTATTTATTTTGAGATGCTCTGTGTTTTTTTCAATTGCTTTAAATATAACAAAGAATTTAGTAAAATAACTTAGTTATTGTTAAGCTAGTGTTAGGAACATAAACTGTGATTAAGGTTTGGTGGAAGATTTTAATTCAAAACTTATGTAAACAAGACATTTGTACTCAGAGCCAGAGCCGGTTTCAGCCAGGTTGGCAATGAAAAAGTTAAGGTAATCCCATCATAATCCTACAACAATTTTCTAACCAGCCACTGCTCAGTTCAAACACTAAACTAAAGTAATGTAAGCATGAATTCAACTGACTTCATCCAGTTTCCTATTTATCCCATATTCTTCATTTTATGGTTGGAATTACATGATATAACTGGTGAGAGAGGAGAGTTTGAAGAGAGTGATTTAAGGGAAGATAGATTTCAATTGCTTTCTATGGGCACCCCAAAGTCAAGTGTTGAAATACCAACTAAGAAGTCTTTGCTTTGCAAGTTATTTGGTAACTCCACCAGTGCTGGTGCCACACAAAAAGCATCTATGCTAGTGCTGGGTAAAAAAGCACCTGTGAAGAAGAATCCTCCAAGGGGAGATGGTTTTATGCCAAGGAGGTGTTGGGAGGTTATTGTATGATAGAGGCACAGGTACAGGTGTATTGCTAAAGACGAAATACATGACTACCATGCATTATATAGGAGTGGGTGGGAGGAGCTGGAAAGAAGATAGAGATGTTGATGAGAAGGTGCCAAAACACATTGTCAAGGTATAAGACTATGAGAATAACAGAGAATATGGAGTGAAGATGGGAAGGTATTGGTGGATAATAAGTTTATAAGAGGGGATTGACAGATAGTTAGGGATGTGGGTAGAGATTAAGTCTGAGGAAATGCAAACCAAAACCTGAATTGGACAACGTTGAATCTGCTTGAATATTTTTTTTTTTTTTGGCAAGTAAAAAACATATCTATTTCATTGTGCCATGTTAAAAGCACCCAGTACACTCTGTAAAGTGGTCAGTGTTAGGAAGTGTATCCAGCCATGGAAACCATGCCAAAACAGACAGAGTTTGGCACAGTCTTCTGATTTGCCAGCTATTGTCAAACTGTCCAACCCATGCCAGCATGGAAGACAGATGTTAAATGACAATGATGATGACTGTCCATATTCTTGGAAAATTTTTGCTTTTTTACAAGTCCCATCAAGACTTCTGTAATTCAAATGATTATTTCAGTTCCAGGCTGGTTTTTAATTACATTTTCTGAATGCTTTGGAGAAATCTAAAATTATTGAAACTTTGCTTTCCCCGATATAATATTTATATTAATTTATTAATGGGTTGGGCTGTGTTCACATAACATCCCTTTTCCCAAGTTGTATAAGCTATTTCTTAAGAGGTTGTATTGGGACTTGTGATTCAGTGAATGTTAGGCTCAAATACATTTGAAACAAATCAAATTATATAAATCTGTAGATCTTAGCTTTATGTGTCTTCTTTTGCTTCTTTGAAGATTCCGTATGCAAAAATCACGGTTTATTGATAACAAGATTGGATATAGCTATGAACAAAAAACATATATTGTCAAGGTAAATAGTTTATATTCCCCTGCCAATAAAACCTGTGAAAAAAAAGGTAAAAGTGTAATTATTTTAAAAAATCTTTTAATCTGATATATTCATTTAAATAAAGCATATTCGTTTAATAAGCTGGAAAAGAATATGATTTTCTCAAGCAAAATTTGATAAATTAATTTTTTTATTTTTTATTTTTGCACTTAGAGTAATTTTTAAAAGTAGAAAAGTAAATATCAAATGGTTTAATCTGAAATTTATTTTAGTTTCATTTAAGAGCAACAGATGGGGATATTATGTTAGTAACCTACTTTCCTATCATCATAAGAAAACTGTTTTCTCACTACCTGATCGATAGCATTTGTTTATTTGTCCCCCCACCATCATCTTTTTGTATGTCTTTTGACATGAGTGCTTGTGTGCACATTCATGTGTGTATGTGTACACACATCTTAGAATGTGTTTCAGGACATTATGCCACTTATTGGTTATGCTTATCATACAATAGAAAATAACTGATTTCAAAAACTTTCAAATATATGAATTACTTTCCATTATCTGAGTCAGCTTTTGACTAATAAATGCTCAGCTGTTTCACATCTATATTGCTATCAACCAACTTATGAATAGAATATTTTTGTACTTCAACAAAAAAAATGTTTTATATCGAATAGATTATTAGCTCTTGATTTGCTGGTTCATTCATAAATGTGAGAGAAGTTTTAAGCAAATAAATTCGCTTAAAATGTGTGCAATTCATTGATTGATCTCATTGCAAATTTGTATCTCTCTCTTTTTTTACTCATTTATCTTTGTTTGGCAAATTGAAGATAACGGTTGCATTCACAACTAAAATGGAAGCTTTGATATCATATCAGAATAAAATTAATAGTTGTATGCAATTTTCAGGAGTTTAGTAAATATTTTCCTGACAAATGTTTAGTCTTTATCTAGAAAAAAAAAAAAAAGAAAACTTGGAAGGAAATTGGCATAAATGTTTATAGTTTAAGGCCTAAATCGTTAAAAATATACATTTTTTTTTTTTATCAAATACTACCATTATTTTATTGTGATTATCAATTACCACTGTGTTTTCAGTAGCCAAAAGGGAATTAAAAGCTATGTTTATAAAGAATGGAAGAAAGTCTAATCTACTCTTAAAAACAGTACCAATTGAGTTAAAAGGACAATTTAATTAACTATACCGTCTCTCAAAAATGTGCTATCTTGTGTCTATATTAGAAGTCAATATTTATTCTTGAAAAACTTAAATTTTATTATTCATAAGGTCATTTATATCACTACAGTAATTCCACAAGTATTATATGTATATATTTAAGTTTATAAATCAGTTATCTAAATGTTTACATAGTGGGGGGAAAAAAAAAAAAAAAAAATCTCTTAATCCTCGAATTTTTTATCGAAAATTTTATTTCTTTTTCAATTAGTCTATTTTTATTCACAACATTTATTTTTTTGTGCTCAGAAAAAATATAATGATTGTTCTTAGATCTAATTTGAGAAATAAATTTTCTAAATCAATGGCTTTCTACCCCTTGGTGGGGGTCCATATAAAATTTTGTTAAAATCTGTGAGCAATAAATTGGTTCTACTTCTACAATGCAGAATATTTTAACAATTTTTAAAATACAATTCCTTATAATATTTAAGAATATAAAAATATAAGAGGATTTTTAAAACATTGAATGACTGAGCATCCAGTAGAATAACAGAGGAATCAAAGAGCTCCATTGGCAAAAAATGGTTGAGAACCACTGATCTAAATCATAATTCAGCTATAGTCTACATTATCATCAATGTTTTACCATCCACTTTTCCAGGCTTGCATGGGTCAGATGGAATTAACTGAGGCAGATTTTCTATGATCGGAGGCTCTTTTTGTCAAAAAATCTGCACTTTTTTCCAAACAATCAAACCTGGACATCAAACCATTAATCTTTAATTAACAAAGTTAACATTTACGTTAACGATTTAACTTTTAAGTTAACTTTGGAAATCATTATTGGACTAATTAATTTCTGTTAAATCAAGACAACTTGAGTTAACTTCTGTTAACTTCAATTCAATTCAATTGAGGTTAACGGATTTTGTAGTTTTGGCACTTTTTAAAGGTGTTTTTAGAGCAAAAACTGATTTCTTTTCTTTTTTCTATAATAAAAATTAACGTTACCAGTTTATTGATAACTTATGTTACATTAGGAAATAATTGACTGATTAACAGTTATCGAAGTTAACTTTTTGGTTAACGGATTAAAGGTTAACAAAGTTAACTTTTTGATTTATAGAGCCTGCCTTTGCAGACAATATAATAATTCCCTGCAATTGAACATGTTTTCACAGAGCAGAAACAAAGGTGCTGCTTGTATATTGGTGATGCTCCTTTTTGCAACTATTGCACAATGTCAAGACGAACACACACAAATACCCATATGTGCATGTGTATTTGTGTCACCTTGTCTCAATGTGCATGCATGTTGATGATGATAAGCCTCTTTCAGTTTCTTATTTCTTTATTGCCCACAAGGGGCTAAACATAGAGGGGACAAACAAGGACAGACAAAGGGATTAAGTCGATTACATCGACCCCAGTGCTTAACTGGTACTTAATTTATCGACCCTGAAAGGATGAAAGGCAAAGTCGACCTTGGCGGAATTTGAACTCAGAACGTAACGGCAGACGAAATAACGCTAAGCATTTCGCCCGGCGTGCTAACGGTTCTGCCAGCTCTGCCACCTTTAAGCCTCTTTCAGTTTCCATCAACCAAATCCATTGACAAGGCTTTGATTGGCTCAGAATATAGTAGAAGACATTTGACTATGGTACCACACAATGAGACTGAACCTAAAACCACGTGGTTGGGAAACAAACTTCATAATCACACAACCAAGACTGCACCAGCATACATTAAAAGTAATTTACTCACCATGTAGAACTAAATAGGATATATATATCTTTTTTTTAGCAATACAATCTTTCTTTAGTTAATATAAACCACCTGGATCTATCTATACTGGAACTTTGACAGTATGAAAGTGTCTTGAGTTAACTGTTGTTATATTGTTATTGTTAGCTTAACTTTCAACAAAATTGGTAAGTTAGAGGAAGATGCTGTACTGTAGTTGCAGCGAGAAGAAATAGTTTGTTGGGGACTTTGGAAGGTAGCCATCCAGCATTGTTTTAAATCTTGACGGAATCGTTGATATTTCTTATATCCTTTTATAGACATATAAGCTTTCTTCTAAGTTATGTTGTGAAGTTTATTAATCTGAAGTAGATTACATTAAAAATTGGATATATTTTACATTATATGAGGTATGGATTATTGGGATTATTCATATTAATTGTACACATAATTACATATATGCATACATGCACACACTGTATGTAGATATATATATCTATATATATATATATATCATGATCATTGCCAGGGCAGCTGACTGGCTCTGTGCCAGTGACATGTAAAAAGCACCATTCGAGTGTGATTGTTACCAGTGTTGCCTTACTGGCACTTGTGCTGGTGGCACGTGAAAAACAACAATCGAGCGAGGTCGTTGCCAGTGCAGGTGACACGTAAAAAACACTTTTTGAGTGTGGTCATTGCCAGTACCGCCTGACTGGCCCTTGTACCGGTGGCACGTAAAAGCACCCACTACACTATTGGGGTGGTTGGTGTTAGGAAGGGCATCCAGCTGTAGAAACTCTGCCAGATCTAATTGGAGCCTGGTGCAGCCATCTAGCTCGCCAGTCCCCAGTCAAACCATCCAACCCATACCAGCATGGAAAGTGGACATTAAACAATGATGATGATGATCAAGTAGTCAGTGTGAAAACCTTCTAAGGGAAAAAATTTATAATCATTCCCTTTAAATACATTTATTATATTAAGGGCATTACTACATGTAAATGCCTCACGCCATTTTGACTCTTAAAGTCAAAACTACCATAAATACACAGTGTACCGAACGTGAGGGAATGCAACTTTCAGAGCCAGCCTCTTAAAAATATATATATATATATATATATATATATATATATGTCTATATATAGTAGTTTCTCCCATCATTAGACAACGTATGAGGGTTCACCAATTCTTACTGAGCAACCACACAAATGATTTGCTTATAGTGATCAAATGTTTGTGTGGATAGAAGCTCGCTCCCTCCATCAAATTGACATTACCTGTAAAGGTGCAACTGGGTGCCACATTACAGATGTTGAAATGATCACATAGGAACATGAAATGAAGTGCTTCGCTCATAAACACAATGCACTGACCGGTCTGGTTAATAATTAATTTATTACCATCCACTCTTCCAGGTTTGTATGGGTCAGATGGAATTCGAGGGAGATTTCCTATGTTAATAAATTATCAAATTATCAATGGTAATAAACTACTAATCATTGACTTTCCATTTTCTTCTCTTAATTGAATATATATATATACTAGCAGTATAACCCGACCTTGTCCAGGTATGACTTATTACGCCATCTACGATAAGTCTTGCTAGGTGAAAATCAACTAAAAAAGAAAGCCTTACAACGAAAAAACCCTTATGATGTAAATATGTTCATAATTCAAAAGACGATGAAATTAATAGGGAAAGTCTGAAGGCTGTTTTGTGTAACATTATTAAGCGTACGTAAATTTCATCCGTCTAATTGGCTATAGAAATGCTTGTGCAAAACAACTTTTTGTGCTGCGCTGATTATACATAGCAGGGTAATCCCTTTTCGCAGGAGCAAGGATGGCAATTTGTGATCAAGCAATTGCTGGTTATCTGTTGCTACACAGTTCTGCCAGAATTCTATCAGATTGGGCAGAAGATGTTGATGCACCATTTTGCATTATGTTCAAAGTAGCTTCTGGAATGTGGTGAATTGCTGCAGTCTATTGCTGTCATTTAAAACCGGTTGCTTTCTTTCCCCAGCAAACTCTCTTCTTTGGAAGCATAATCTATGTATATATATTAAACAGAACAACAAAAGTTATAATAGATGACAGGGTCGGTACTTTTCACATATCTGTAATTTTTCAGATTAACACCTGCACGATTATCCAACCCTAATCCTAAACCTAACACTAACCCTAAAACCCTAACCCTGACCCTAAAACCGTAACCGTAACACTAATCCTAACCCTAACTCCTAACCCTAACTCTAACACCCTAGTGAAAATCGTGGTATATTTACAAAACATTGACGAACATGAGTTATATTTTACTGAATGATTGTGTACTTGCATGTGTATGCGTTTGAGAGAG
>NC_068981.1:188765191-188785898 GCF_001194135.2 Octopus bimaculoides
ATGTTATGAAAAATAGGTAAAGAATACTGAGAAGAAAGTTTAATCTATGACGTTGTATGTATCACTTTCTCTCTCTGTTGAGCGCGTGTGTAAGAACGCTGTTCCAGGTAGAAGGGAAGAAATATAAAACTTGCTAGAAACAACAGCCAAATCTCCCTTAAATCATACAAAGTAAACGGAATTTTAAAAATCTAATTACTGCACTGGAAAGTTAACATCAAGAAAATTCCATTGATGTAAAATTTTTTACGAAAAAATGGAAAATGTGGATTTCTATAAACTTTTAAAAAGGCTTCACACAGACACACAACTTCAGCTTTATATATTAAGATATATATATATATATATATATATATATGTATGTACTGCTGAGTGGTTGGTGTTAGGAAGGGCATCAAGCTATAAAAGTCTTGCCAAAACAGTCACAAAAGTCTGGTGCAGACTTCTGCCTGGCCGGTTCCTGTTAAACCATCCCACCCATGCCAGTATGGAAGGCAGATGTTAAGCAATGATGATGACAATGATGATACTGTATGTATAACAAATATAAATTTGTTACCAGTTCAAATATGCTTGAGGCATATTTGAACCCATAAGAAAGCCATTTACTGTTTTTTGCCATGGAGAAAATATTCTTGCTGTTGACAAATAGGTATGAATACACTGAGTCAATCCACAGCATTCCCTAACCAGACAATGGAATGCATACATTTCAGAGTGGTTATCTCCTCTTCAGCAGCAGACACCAAAAAGGCAGATGCTGTGAATGGGCATGGGAGACAAGTCTCTCTTGTGATATTCCTGTTATTGTTCAATGGATTAAAGGGTTCTACACTATCAACCTTCTCCCCCTACCCACATTTCACCCCCTGATATCCAAAAAGCACTGATAATGGTACCACATAAAAAGTACTGGTGTAGGTGCCTTGTGAAAAGCATCCTGTACTCTCTGTAAAGTAGTTGGCATTAGCAAGGCATCCAGCCATAGAAACCAAGCCAAAACACACTATGGAACCTGTCAAACTGTCTAACCCATGTCAGAATAGAAAACGAACATTAAATGATGATAATGATGATGATGATTTTATATATATATATATCTTAGTCTATGCATGCACACAAAATAAAGAGAGAGTGAATACAATTCAATTCTTTTCTTGCTATTTGCAGTGACAAGGTGTATACACTTGAATTTGACTCACAAAATATAAAGTTAGATAAAATAAATACAAAAACAAACACAGAAGAAGCCAAAAAAGTGGCAAATAAAATCATTTTAAAACATATATATGTGTGTATACAAAGGTCACAGTGACTTTCTATGTATTCATTTGTAAAGTATAGAGAGTTGAGTAAAGTGGATTCTTGTGAAAGAATAAAATCTCAGTGTTGAAGTCAAAGATGCACAAAGCACAAAGTTTCTCAATGCATCACTGATTCCAGCTAATAATGGTCTACTCTGCTTTTGATCCAATGGAATTCTCTAGTCTAAGACTTTGTAGTTCCAAAACTACTTTAATGGAAATATTATATTGGAAAGTCAAACTATACTCACAAAAGTGTCTTACCTATCATTTTTTTTTCAGCTGTGTACACATACATTGTATGTATGTATGTATCCTCCACGTCCTCATCATCATCCTTTTAACATCCATTTTCCATGGTGGCATGAGTTGGAATGTATGCATGTATATGTACGTGTGTGTATGTGTGTGTGTGTGTGTAGCAGAATATACGTAATCATTATTAAATGATCATATTTCATGCCAGCATGAGTTGGACTGTTTAACACGAGCTAATGGAGCCAAGGATTACATCATCTCTCAGTGGTCTGCTTTGGCAGAGTATCTGCAGCCAGATCCCCTTCCTTCTACCTATATGTATGTACGTACATATCTATATTCATCCATCTATCTATCTATCTATCTATCTATCTATCTATCTATATATATATATATATATATATATAATCTTATGAAGAGAAACTGGTAATATCCTGTATGGACCAGCTTTCATTATATTTGGAAATATTAAGTTGTTGCTTAGCACCAAATCAACCTTGACTGAGCAGATCTCTCATCCTTCCAGCTATGACCACACCATTATGTACCATGTCTACCTTATCAAATATGTGTCCCTCTCATTTTTTTTTTTTTTTTGAGATACTGGAGAGTTATTTGGGTGTGATTTGGCCGTTATTTTTTAGCTCTTAAATAATATGTATATACATACACTACGATTTCTTGTGTGACTGAACAAACTTCTAATCATTCCAACCACGATCATCAAGCCTTTTGCAAGAATATATACAATTACCTTATCTAATAAGTATCCTTTGTCCTTTTTAAGACACTAAAGTGTGATTTGGGGGTGATTTGGAGGCTATTTCTCAGCATTTAATGGACTAGAATACAAACCAAGGGTTAACTTTTGTTTTAAACAAGTCTTTTTACATCTATTATAGACATCTCAAGTGAATTAAGCATTTTGCATTAGCTTCCATTGCAATGGTTGGACATTAAAGTATTCCATCTAATTAGGTTTTGATTGCGTTTTGCTTTTTTTGATCATTTCTAGTATTGAATGATGGACACCAACTTTTGCCACAAAATATGTCTTCCTAACTTAATTTGGTTTTACTTTCTCATGGGATTGATGTTTAATAGATTTGATATCCCTGTGTAGGTCAATAATTTGTAGTGGTGGATCATATCTTCAATTTCTTTACAATGCCTTTTTTTTCTCCTCTCAATAATATCTATATTCCTTGTCTGGAAAAGAGCCAGTTGTTTAATGTGCTATACGAATGCCCCAAATATTTATGAAATCCATAGCCTTGGCAAAATATTCATTTAGATCAGATAAAGTAATTTTAAGAGTGGTTCATTCCACAGTATCAAATAGCCACAAAGCCAGTATTCAGTATTCTCAATGCAGTATTGACTGTGCTGGTAGATTGAAGCTTGCATATCTGTTTGCAAATGGGAAGCACGAAAACTGAATCATAATAGGATTTATGTGTTGGCAATGTAATGTTCAACATTTGGGGTCATCATGCAACAGAGATCTAGAGATTGATTCATAATGCGTATGTGAGGGAAGGAGTCCAGTCTTTGTGCTGCAGCCTTGGTTCTATTGCTTGCCATTGTTATGAAAAAAAAGAACATGAGGTTTTAGCTTTATATCGATAAGAAGTATAGAAAGTTTTGTGATGTGAGTAAATTTTCTTGCTTTATGTAGTATTTGTCTTAATATTTGTGAATGAGACTAAGTTATCATTTGTTTGTTGTGATGGATATTTTTCATGGAGCTTAGGTATATTCATTCAAAGGTGTTGGTAGTGTACACATATAGGTCAGGGTGGTGGAGAAGATATTATAGAGGCCTTTGTAGAGGAATGTCTTAGGTATTATCAACAATGAGCAGTCAATATAAATGGAGAAGTATGGAGAAGGCAATTTGAACCATAGATACAGAAGATTTGGTAGTTCAGGATTGTCACAGATTGCAAGGAACTGCTTTGAAATAAAACTTCTAATTAGGTAGAAGAAAAGCAGGTGGAGACAATGAATTTATGCATAGGCTTCATTTATGCCAGATGAGGTGCAGTCAAAGACTTTATGATGTCAAGGACAATAATGATGCTTTCATTAATGTTCTCAATTATAAAAGGTTACAAGTGTATGTGACATAAGAATGGAGGATTACATGTATCTAGGGTTATGTAGAAACGATACTTTTCAATTGTGAAGTGGAGAAAGAATTCAGCATGGCAATTGAGATATTAGATCAGTTATTGACAGAGGGGAGAAGTATATCTTCAGTAAATGTGATAATCTGAGAGGTTACCCTTTTGTGAAGATATATCCCTAATTACGAGCAGATATCCATTAAAAGAGGAAGATTGAAGTGTTTGAAATGATTAGGGATCAATTTAAGAACAATTTTTTGAGAGACACGTGATGATTGGAATATTGCCTGGTTCAGTTACTTTAAATCTAGGCAACAAAAGTAATTTCTACACTTGCCAGTTGTGTGCACACATTGCAATAAAAATATTAGGTTGGTAAAAAGAAGACAAATGTGGTATCTCTATCTGAAAGAATTCTGATTAATTCTTGGAATATTACTTACTATTATATCTAGCACATAAACATCTTTGAAAAATGTAATAATGAAGATATTACAGTTCAGATTATTGAATTTACCCTACCTTAGGTGTTTCATTAATTATCAATCTTGAGGCCATCTCTTCTTCATCTATTTCTCAAAAGACTTTAACAGTTACTTCTAAATCATGATTATTAGCTTAAATATCATAGACAAAAGAGAATAAGAAATAAAAATATTAGCTTTTCTGGATTTTGTGAAGATCTAATAATGGTTCAATATAATGGTACTTATGAGTCAGGCATAAATGAATATATAATAGAGATGTAAGAAAAAGAAGCTTAAATCTTTTACATAGAATACTTTACAGCATATTTAGTAGAGAGTTTCACTGTATTTTACTTTCAACAATTTAAATCTTGTAAATTTGCAAAGAGTGGCTGTGTGGTAAGTAGCTTGCTTACCAACCACATGATTCTGGGTTCAGTCCCACAGCATGGCACCTTGGGCAAGTGTCTTCTACTATAACCTCAGGGCGACCAAAACCTTGTGAGTGGATTTGGTAGACGGAATCTGAAAGAAGCCCATCGTATATATGTATATATATATATGTATGTATGTATGTATGTGTGTGTGTTTGTGTGTGTGTGTTTGTCCCCCTACCATCGCTTGACAACCGATGCTGGTGTGTTTACATTCCTGTAACCTAGCAGTTCAGCAAAAGAGATCAATAGAATAAGTACTAGGCTTACAAAGAATAAGTCCTGGTGTCAATTTGCTTGACTAAAGGTGGTGCTCCAGCATGGCCGCAGTCAAATGACTGAAATAAGTAAAAGAGTAAAGAGTAACGCATATGGATGTTGCTTCAATTGTTTATCAATATATCAGTGAAGGTGCATGGCTTGGTGGTTAGGGTATTCAGCTCATAATCAAATGATCATGAGTTCAATTCCTGACAGTGCATTGTGTCCTTGAGCAAGACACTTTATTTCACATTGCTCCAGTTCACTCAGCTGGCAAAAATAAGTAGGACCTGTATGTCAAAGGGCCAGCCTTGTCACATTCTGTGTTACGCTGAATCTTCCTGAGAACTATGCTAAGGGTACATGTATCTGTGGAGTGCTCAGCCACTTGCATGTTAATCTCGCAAGCTGGCTGTTCTGTGGAGCAAATCAACTAAAGCCCTTGTCATTGTAATCGACAGAGTGCTCGTTATCAATATATCTCATATTTTTGTGTGGAAATGTAAATTTCATTGGCAGAGTTTCATCTCTTAAAAGAACCCTTAATTTAGAAGTTATTGAAAATGAATTATTTACATTTCCAATTTTATAATTTGTATTAAAGGTATGTCTTTCTTGGATCTTGTACTTTTTATACTTGATTTGGAATTTCTTAAAGATCTTCATGTTCTTTTACAAAAGACATAACTATATTCCTTGAGGCTAATCTCACTATTAGTATGGAGAAGAGAAGAACACTCCATTAGTTCAGTGGATTACCAGTCATTTAGATGTGAAAGCAAGATAGTATATTAGGAAGTAAGCTTATTACAAAATACAATTAATTACAATTAATGACAAGACTCAAGAGTTGTTTTGTACAACTCCTCATCTTAAAATTATGTTCACTGATTTACATGAAGCAAACTTTTCCTCACTCAGTTTAAATACTCCATACTGGCTAACAAGGATAAAAACTCTTGGACATAGTGTGCACTAAATATAAGCAATGGTCTTTAATCAGCCAATAGACTTTATATGAGTCTCAAAATTGCAGTCCTTTTTTCTGACATTGTAGGGAGTCATCTTTGCAGCAACTTTCAATGAATTGAAAACCTGGAAACTCAAAGGATTCATTTCTTTTATAAATTAATCCAAACAAATGCATTGATCATTGATCTTTCACAGTTTCCTCTGTATGAAGGTTTCAAAGGATGGGATCCTAGGAAACAAACTTTAATGGTGGAATCTAAATTTAAAGAAGAAATTGAAAAGAAATATCTAGTCTTGATAAACTATTAGCATGAGTTCAGGCCAAAGTTTGCAGACGTAATTCAGCCTTTTCTTGCAACAGAAATGGATTGTCTTCTTTTTACAGAATGCTTCAACAACAGGCTGTTAAGAAGAGAGAAAGTTGTTTGAAGACAATAAATTTACTGTTTGTGAAACAACTTCCACTGTTGATCTTTCTGAATTCAAATAGCAGGAATAATGTGTAGAAATGAAAATCTGTTAGTCATATATTTGATAATGCACAGAGAAATTGAAGCAATATTGAACATGAAGCTAATGTGTTAGTCTATCTCAGTCAACATAGTCAAAGTATAAAAAGATAACAGGATAGCACCATTAGTAGGAGAGGTTAGGAAGGCAAAGGGGGAGGGTAAATCTATTGCAGAAAATTGAACCTCCTCATACTTCCTTGTACTCTACTAATTTTTATTGAATCTTATCTGTTTTATTTTAATCTAATTTATTTCTTTTCACTTCCTCTTTTACCTTCCAGACCATTCCTACTAACAACATTACCATGTTATCTCTTACTATACTGAACATGAAGCATATATGGTGACATGATCTATAGAAAGATTGGAATATTTTTCTGTTAGCAATATTTTTCACATTGGAGACTGATTATCTACCTTTACAATACTTTATTTTAAAGTGTCTTGACATGTCCAGATGAGCTTCACTACAAACTGGCATGTGAGCCCTCACATTATCACAATATGATTTCAAAATCATTTACACGACTGGTAAATGTACCATTTATATAGATCTTCTTAGTAGACTAAAATATGATTTGGATCAGTTTGATAGCGTTCTTCTTTTACATTCTAACATAGGTAATGGGGAATTAATTTTGTCAATACTTAGGCAGAAAAAGACATTAGAGATCATTTTAGCACATGTACCCTTTATGTTCACTAAAAGACTTGGGAAATTTGGTCCAGATTAGTGTTTCTAGATTGATACTTTCCCAGACATTTATCTGAACTGATTGTAGAGAATAATTTCATGTCTAATAAATGCAGGCTATTTAGTCCTGAACGTTATCAAACAAATGCTCTTCCAACAATTGTTAATACACACACGGACGTACAGCAATTACCAATGAAAGCAAGGGTTTGTGTTTGGTGTCCTGATCTTAAAAGAGCTACTGATGAATTTATCAGATCTTATGACATGTGTACCAAAAACAGATTGAGTATATGTTCAAAATGTTGGGAATATATTTGATCAAAGATGGCTGAACCACCTCTTGAACTAAAGTAGAAGCCTGGAAAATGCAAGGAATTTTTTTTTTTTTATCTTTCATCTTATCTAGATTTGCTATTCCAGGACTCAGTGGTATCAGACAGTATACTAGAATTCATTGACTTATACAACTGGTTAAAGTGAGTTGCTAGCAAGAAAATTGAAAATCTTATCAATAGTCTAAAATCTAATGGTGCAGCTGGAAGAGCTGAGCAAACAACCAAGTCTGCATTAAAAGGTTACAGTCCAACAATTGGAAAATATGATGGCTGTTTTGTTATAGGCTCTTTTCAGTTTCCATAGTACATCTGGTGTATGCAAGTTATCTCTAGCTGAGAAATTACTTGGCAGACAGTTAAGAGCAACAGTAAACTTTATTTTGTTTCATATCATTGAACAAAAGGTTCTTTACAAGAACGATATGATGAAATTTCTTGCAGATGATGCCCAGTATCTGATCAATACTGACAGAAACACATCCAGGACTAAAAGGTGCAGTTAGTGTCAGTTGAACAAATAGCTACAAAAACTCCCTTCTCAGACACATCTGCCTATCATGATCTTGGTTTTTGGTTCAATAGGAAGTAGAAAGGCGGTGAGCTGGCAGAAACGTTAGCACGCCGGGTGAAATGCTTAGGGGTATTTCGTCTGCCGTTACGTTCTGAGTTCAAATTCCGCCAAGGTCGACTTTGTCTTTCATCCTTTCGGGGTCGATAAATTAAGTACCATTTACGCACTGGGGTTAATGTAATCGACTTAATCCCTTTGTCTGTCCTTGTTTGTCCCCTCTATGTTTAGCCCCTTGTGGGCAATAATGAAATAAGGAAGTCGAAGTAGAAACTTTAATGAAGCAAATAAAAATGCTTATTTAAGATTATTAAAAATTATAAAGTTGAAACAAATAATGCTATCAATAGGTCACCAATGCCAACTTTTCTATCTCCTATAAAGCCACTATTTAATTATATAATGCCTCATCATAATGTTTCTAACAATTATTATTACATTGTGATAATAACAGTCTACACTTACTACACATTACTAATGACATTTTATTTTCTATTTCCACTACTCTAAATATTTAAAAACAACCTAGACAAATACATCTTGTTGCATTAATAATAATAGTAGTCTTGTTACATAAATAATATACAGTTACAATAGTAGTGGCTATATTTTAGGTGAAATAGCATCTCCTGAGTGTTTGGAAATCAATCAGTATTTTCAGAGAGTACAATGTCATATATTTATTATTCATGTAATATACACACACATGTATATTGTGTGTGGACGTGGGTGTATGTGCATACATACATACATTGCTTTTGTTGTTACATTGCATTGATGGAACTTTCCACTCTTGTTAGAAACTAACTCCTTCCTGGCAGAAAGAATTCAAATAATTTAAAATAGAACATATATACATACATATATTTGCATATATACATATGTAAGAACATATTTGTCAAGTTTCTGCAGAAGACATCATGCGTGGTTAGCAGCTATCAAAAACGTCATCAAGGTAATACCTCTCCATGTGACGTGATGTTGATACTAAAACAGTCTAAGATAGCATTCATAAAAGAGACTGTCCTGGAATACTTATAGAGAATGCTTGTTATTGAACACATACATATATAAACATCAACACAAGGAATATTAGGAGAACATTCCCATCAAAACTTTTATCAAGTGTAAATAAAACAGGCCAGATGTTGTTTGGGACAAACAAAAATAAATATAGAAATAAAACATTTCTAAATCTCTCAGAGAGATTTATGCAGTGGCAATACGATAAAGTAGCTGTATGCTGTCAACTTAATGTGACAGTCCCATGAAAGGGAATAATACTACTGTTGGTTAGACCTAGGAAGCTGCACCGCTTCCTGTTGGCCTTGACACATTTACTGTGTCCTTATGTTTACAAGGGGGAGACAAGCACCTCCACCCAGCTAAGCCTGCATCCAGAGTCTTTACTCATCATCAGAAACATGTCTCTGGATGCAGGCTTAGCTGGGTGGAGGTGCTTGTCTCCCCCTTGTAAACATAAGGACACAGGAAATGTGTCAAGGCCAACAGGAAGCGGTGCAGCTTCCTAGGTCTAACTAACAGTAGTATTATTCCCTTCAGGGGACTGTCACATTAAGTTGACAGCATACAACTACTTCAAAAATAAATATGTACCATCATAGAGGTCAGCTGCCCTGAAGATGTGAATATCTCTTTGAAAATCAAAGAGTAAGTGGATAGCTATGGAAAATTGCTTTGAAACCTCCAGCTCCGATATCCAGATTGTAAATTTACATTTATACCAATAAAAACTGGTGCACTTGGTTTTGAGAATAAATGTCTAAGAGACAATCTGGATAAACCAGGGGATTTTAAAAAAGGAAATCAACCAACTAATACACACATTATAAATACAACCTGTAAGTGAAACAGTTAAAACATGTAAGACTTTTCTAAAGTTTAAAAGGTGAGTTTACTTTGTTATTTACATTCTAACAATGGCAGTTTGTTTCTTTGTTAGACACCATTTTACTTCTTACAGGAAGGTTTCAAATAATTTGAAATAGAAGATAACATGCATACACACCTTCAATTAATCAATCAATCAATCAATCAGTCAATCAATTATAGCCATGACAGATTCTGAGTTTATCCTTGAATTTTTATCTTTGTGAGTATAACATCACAGGATACAAGTTGAAAGTAATACCACATTTCTCTGAAAATCTTTTAATAAATTTCTTTTTATTTGACATAGTAAATGTTATTATCTAGCTCAATTTAAATTGCTGTTGTTATTTAGATAAATATAGAATTCCCCCAAACAATTTGTTTCCAATTGACATGAAGCAAATTTCCATCATTATTATTGAAGGACATATTTTAGTTTATCAAAATGCTTCAGAAACCTGTATCTGTTGTTATTCAATTGTGTCGCCCACGGATCCTTCATTAAAACAACTAATGTAAAAATTAAGGAATTACAGTTGATAGCATTTATATTATTTCAGTTATTTTCTGCCTTACATTAAAAAAAAACAAAAAAAAACCAGTCATTTCTATCTGTGCATTCAATCTTGGATGCCATTCAACTGAAATACATATTTTCTCCATGTGACAAAACCAATGTTTAATTCATTTCTTCAGAATATAGTGCACTGGAGCAATTAAACTCTAGTGTGTAGCTAGTCATTACATTCAGTTCTCAGTGAAAAACTACAGTCACACTTGCTTTGAAATTTCTGTCAGTTTCAGCTAAAATCAATATTTAACCTAAAGATTGTTATCTATAAACGCAATGCTAATTTTTTAAATACAATTTCTATAACTGCCTGTCTCTCACAATCTCGACCACCTCACCTTCTCCCCCACCCACCCTTACCTGTTCTTTAGACAGCAAGATAAATTTTCATTCAAATAATCAAGTGTGTTTTCTTTCAGAAACTCATATGATGAAATGAAAACTGGGCTTTACAGAATTTAATATTTGAAAGATAAACATACGAATGGTTGTTTCTTATAAATGAATCTTTGTCACTTTATTTCTTGGGTCGACTACTAAACATTTATAGGTGCAGGCATGGCTGTGTGGTTAAGAAGTTCACTTTGCAACCACATGGTTTCGGGTTCAGTTCCACGATGTGTCACTTCGGATAAGTGTCTTTTACTACAGCCCCACGCTGGCCAATGCCATGTGAATAAATTTGGTTGATGGAAACTGTGTGGAATCCCATTGTGTGTGTGTGTGTTCTTGTTTGTCCCTCACATAACTTGACAGTCAGTGTTGGTGAGTTTACATCTTCATAGCTTAGCAATTCAGTAAAAGGGACCGATAGAATAAGTACTAAAAGTAAATGATCAAAGCTGTGGCCTAATGACTGAGACAAGTAAAAGATAGATATTTCAGTTGTTCTAAATGCTTGCACAATCACTTCTTATACAGCTTATCCACACACACATGCACATGATGTATAATGAGTCAGGAAAGATTTATTTTGTTGCTGTGGCATAGTTCAGTTGTGCTGTGGCAGATTCCAGCCAATCAGAGCTGGAGGCATATGAATAAAACGGCAGTGATCTGCCTTACCTAAAAACTCTTCTTTCAGTTTCCATCTACCAAATCCACTCACAAGGTTTAGTCGACCCGAGGCTATAGTAGAAAACACTTACCCAAAGTGATACGCAGTGGGACTGAACCTGGAACCATGTGGTTGGTAAGCATATTGGTGACTTGTATATGTACTCACTTGCCCTTGATATATATATATATACATATATATATATATATATATATATATATATACATATATATACATATACATATATATATATACATATATATAGTCATTATGAGGATGTGTAAAACTCTTACGGGGATAGTTTCATCCAAGATACACTGGTTTAATATATAATATTTTGACGATATAATTCTTCAATGAATATATTATATAAATATAAAATATTATTAAGTAAGAAAATAGAGAGATATAATGAATGTAAATTAATTTTTAATTAATTAACGTTGCCTACAATTGCTTCAATTTACACTCAGTACAAATTACAAAATATATGTTTTGTAATTTGTATTGAGTGTAAACTGAAATGATTGTAGGCAATGTTAATTCATTAAAAATTGATTTATATCCATTGTATCTCTTCATTTTCTTACTTAATAATATTATATATATATATTGTGTGTGTGTGTGTGCGTGTGCGAGGCTTCTGCATAATTTCCATTTATTAAATTAACCTGCATAACATTAGTCAGCTTGGGGCTGTGAAAGAAGACACTTAGCCATGATGCTGCATAGTGGGACTGAACCCAAAAGCACATGATTTCAAAGCAGACTTCTTAACCACACAGCTACGCCTATGCATTCACATCTAAAATTCTCTTTGGTCTTTATCATTTCCAGTTGTACCATAAATACATTACAACTTTTACAATTTCTAAACGTTATTTTCTATGGTGGTAATGATCAACCCCTCCATTATTTTAAAATGGCTTTATTTATTTAAACTGTATTTCACTTCATATTCATAGGTGCAGGAATGAAATTTGCTTAGGGGACAGAAATCAGGGTCCAAAACATTTTACAAAGTTTCTACAGATGGATGCCCTTCCTAATGCCAACCACTCCAAGAGTGTAGTGGGTGCTTTTACATGCCACCAGCATGGGGGCCGGTCAGGCAGCACTGGCATTGACCAATTAAAATAAATTTAGTAATGGAAAACTAATGTTTCAAATCAGTCCAAAAAGATTTCTATGTTTGTTGTTCGTTATGGAGAAGAATATTTTCAGGAGAATGTTCAAAGCATTTTCATTGTCTGCTAAAAAATTTTGTGGGTGCACCCTTTGCAACCCCTGTTCCCTAGCATTCGTTCTTATTCTGTATTTTTTCTTTGTAAATTTTGTCTTACATCAAGAACAAATACTTTTATTGTAACACATTGTAACATTCTCAGGAACTGTTATTATTGTTTTCAAATTTTGGTACAGGGCCAGCAGGTCCAGAGGATGGGTGGGGGTAGTCAATTACATTGATCCCAGTGTTCAACTGGTACTTATTTAATCAACCCCGAAAGGATGAATGGCAAAGTTGACCTTGGCAGAATATAGTTGCGTCTTTTGTAAAAGAACATGAAGATCTTTAAGAAATTCCAAATTAAGTATAAAAAGTACGAGATCCAAGAAAGACATACCTTTAATAGAAATTATAAAATTGGAAATGTAAATAACTCATTTTCAATAACTTCTAAATTAAGGGTTCTCTTAAGAGATGAAACTCTTCCAACGCAATTTATATTTCTGCACAAAAATAAGAGATATATTGATAACTAGCACTGTGTCGATTACAATGACAAGGGCTTTAGTTGATTTGCTCCACAGAACAGCCAGCTTGTGAGATTAACATTCAGTGTTCGACTGGTACTTATTTGATCAACCCCGAAAATATGAACGGCAAAGTTGACCTTGGCAGAATTTGCAAGAAGTGTTTTTAATAATTATGATAACCTGGTTCTTTTTGAAGAACTGCCACAGGGGCTATAGAGAAAAATCTTTAAAGAATCTTTTGTCAAAAATCTAGGAAAGTCAACAGGGCCAAATTCAATGATCTTCGGGAAAAAAGAAAATCTTGCTCACTATATAAGAAGTGAGTGGAGGCGTGTGGCTTAGTGGTTAGGGTGTCAGCACCATGATCGTAAGATTGTGGTTTCGATTCCTGGACCGGGCGACGCGTTGTGTTCTTGAGCAAAACACTTCATTTTACCTTGCTCCAGTCCACTCAGCTGGCAAAAATGAGTAAAGCTGTGATGGACTGGCGTCCTGTCCAGCTGGGGAACATATATGCCATAGAAACCGGGCCCATGAGCCTGGCTAGGCTTTAAAAGGGCGCATTTATTATTATTATATAGGAAGTGAGAAGGTGAGAACTCACAATATTGTGTAGCAAGAGAAAGTAGTTGATACACAGAAGATTCAGTGATTTGTGTTGAAATATTGATAAAGAACAATGACTTTAAATGTACTAAATTTAGTGGTGTGAATAGCAGCGAGAAAATTCACCAAATCATTTGACTTAACTGCACATTGTGTTCACTTGATGCTGAAAAGCATATAATTTCTGGAATCTAGGTGATATAATTTTTTTTTTTTTTTTTTGGCTGAATTCTAGTAGCAGCTGAAGTAGTAGTAGTAGTAGTAGTAGCAGCAGCGGCAGCTAAAATAAGAGAGCATTGAAGAAGTTGAGGATTTGTTAGTGGATATATTTCTTCAAGCAAAAGGCAGATTGCTCAAAAGGCATGAGGAGTGGAATATTGAGAGGGGAGAGACTTGGCAGGAGATATGGGGAGACTAGAGGGGAAAGAGTTGAATATGATCTGTTGGATGTGTAATGTCAACTTTCATGAAAGTGCAAGTGACCTGAAAGAGTGACTGGTACAGATTCAACTGGCATTAGTGAGTGTTGGCAGGAGAATTGACTACTATGCAGGTATGGGAATGTGACATAGAATGGATGTCACTTGTAAGGTGAAAAGGTACCTTGTAATGACATGGGGAGGTGTATGTCTGTCTTAAAAAAAAGGGTGAATGCGGAAGATTTGGGAAAAGGTAGTGAGGATAATCACAAGATGGAAAGGCCTCGTAGATTATAGGAATCAGGACTGAAAGGAGAGATGACTTAAGACTGCTAAGTGAAGACTGCTGAGAAATTAAAGCCATGTCAGCATGGTAAGATCAACATTAAAGCAATGATGATAATAATATCGAAATACAATAAATAAACAGATACAAAGTGTCCTGTTACCCAACAGAAACCATTTTGGTAACTTCAGATAATTTCAAAAGTATGCATAAAATACATAATTTGATCCAATTAAAAGGAAAAAAACATTGATGTAAACAAAAGTCAACATCCTACTAATTTATTTTTAGTTTTGAAAAATGATATTTCTCTTTATTTTATGATTTTTAACACTTATTTTCATTTTTCTCTTTATATATATTGAAATGATCTTTTTTTAATGCAATGAGCAGCTCCTATTCTTGTTCCACTTCTCACCTTTCCTTTTAATTTTGTTTCTTTATGATATTCACTTAACAGACATGAGGTTCTTTATGCCACATGTAGGTAACTCACCAAGCAGAACAGAATCTATTTCGGTAAGACAAATTCTTAGTGATGCCACCATGATATGCATCCTGTCAGACGTGAAAGATATCTGACTATAAAACAAATAGTTAAGAAATCATGAACTACAATAAACTATGAAATACTACCAATTACATTGGCAGAACTACCACAGTCTGTTTGTGGATATATGGGGGAGGTGGGGGTAAATGGAAGATTCAATTTAGCCCTCATTAAATTAGCTTTTTGCTTTATAAAATGTAAATGTAGTTACAATGTAAAATAATAATAATAATAATAATAACACTGCAATGTGACAATACAAAGTTTGATGTACAAGAAAGTTAAGTGACAAGGCCAGACTAAGTACATAGGAAGAGGTTAGATATAAATTTTTGTGGTATGTAATAGATCTGGTAGAGAAGGTGCAGATGTATGTACGTATGTATGTGTATGCATGTGTGTGTATGTCTGTATGTGTGTGTGTATGCACGTGCATGTGTGTGTATGTAGGTATGTGTGTGTATGTAGGTATGTGTGTATGTGTCTATCTATCTGCGTGTGTGTGTCTCTTCTATATTTTAATTATTATGTATGTGTGTATGTACATACTTATGTCTTTGTGTATGTATGTTGTGTATGTATGTATCTATCTGTGTGTGTGTATGTGTGTATGTATGTTTGTGTGCATGTATGTGTGTATGTATCTTCTATATTTTAATTATGTATGTATGTGTGTATGTATGCATGTATGTATGTGTGTGTGTGTATGCATGTATCTATCTGTGTGCGTATGCATGCGTATGTATGTGTGTGTGTGTATGTATCTATCTGTATGTCTCTTTTATATTTTAATTATGTATGTGTGTGCATGTATGTATGTATGTATGTGCATGTGTGTATGTGTGTGTGTGCGTGTGTAGCACTCGAATGCATACATGTATTTAGCAGAGCAGTGCATAGAGTAATTTAGGTATTTAGGGCTTCTATCACAATTCTTGTTCTACTTAGGCTGCTGCTGAAGAAATATGACAACCATTATATTCCTGATAAGCACCAGATGTGTAGAAACACAGGAGCTACAAAGTACTTCAAAGAACCGTCTTCAAATGTTATGCAAAAAAAAAAAAAATAAATAAACAAATAAAAAGTTTACAAAAAGGGTTGAAGAAAAGTGAATTATCATTTAGCCCCATGCAAAACCTGATAAAACAGCCAGAAGTGAAAGGTATTACAGCAATGGCCACCAGTCCTTTCGATTGCCCTTCCTTTATTAAAAGACAACAGGGTTTAATATGAAATAAATTTAGCTGGTGTTTCTAGTAGTCTCTGTTAACTTGTGAGTTGAGGAAGTCATTGAAAATAAGCATTGACCCCTGCTTTTACAGCAGAAGTATCTATATTGGTTTGGAAGGCAAAATATAATTAATTGTGACAGGAGCAGTATTAATGCCAAAAGGTAGTATCTGTCTCCCATTTGAAGTGGATGTTGTCTAAGAACACAGAATACTGAGATATTTACCATGAGAGAACCTCTCATATGGACTTGTGGTGCATATGTGCACTCATGTTTATATTGCTAGGGGGAGATAATTTTCTACTGCTGCAACTGGAATTACCAGATCATGTGACTTTTGGCCTTTCTTAGCATTGTCAATGGTAGATGTCTGTGGCTAGACATAGCAGCAATTTCTCTATCAGTGATATATATATATAAAATCCAGGAGTGGACAAGGGGTGTGTGTGGCTGAGGGGGCATGCCCCCCCTCCCTTCGAAGACAAGAAGTGTACCCTTCTAAAAAATGTTATTATGTCCTTTTCTACTGAAATTGTATTCCCTTCTAACCTTGTGCCCTCCCTTTGAAAAATTCCTGGGACCATGCCTGGAATCCCAAGGTCTATTCAGGCACTACTGTTGCAAATGACCATTAGGTTTATTAAGGAACAATAGCAACAGAATTAATAATAGTTACAGAAGGTAATCTTGAACTTCAACTTAATGTAGAGGTTGTGTTAGAACACAGAATACGGCATTATCTACCACGAGAGAACCACCTCTCATATGGACTTGTGGTGAATAAAAAGAATGACTCTGAATTGATAAGGAAAGGTTCCTATGATAATGCCAAACGAAGGGAGCATTAGCAGGTAATGCCAAGTCTGAAAACATTCTGTTGCATTTGTGTGATAAAACATGATTGAAAGAGAATTAGTTTGTAAATTGTAAATTTCCTTAATTGGTATCCGGGATAAATGACAATTAGTATTTGGTGGTGAGCAGGTTGAATTGTTAAAGAGCTGGAGAAAATGTTTTGTTGCACTTCTACAGACTTTTTACATTCTGAGTTCAAATTTGCCTTTAAATCCACTTGAGTGTGATTTGATAGAATACGGTGCCAGTCTAGCGGGGGTCAGGTGGAGGCATGTGGATTAGTGGTAAGGGTGCTGGATTCATGACATTAAGATTGTGGTTTCGATTCCTGAACTGGGTGATGCATTGTATCCTTGAGCAAAATACTTCATTTCACATTGCTCCAGTACACTCAGCTGGCAAAAAGGAGTTATCCTGTGAGGGACTGGTGTCCTGTCCTGGTGGGAAATATATACGCCACTGAAACCAGGAAACCAGCCCTCATGAGCCTGGCATGGCTTGAGAAGGAAACAAGTCAGGGGTCAGTTAAGCTTAATGGTAAAACACTCAGCTGGAATCTAGTGGAGTCATTGATATGAACTACTTCTCCTTGCCCTCAAAACTGTTGACCTTGTGCTGAAATCAGAAATAATTTTAATTAACATCATTATTATTATTCCTTTCTACTATAGGCACAAGGTTTGAAATTTTGGAGCAGGGGCTAGTCAATTACATCAATCCCAGTGCTCAGCTGGTACTTATTTGATCGACCCCAAAAGTATGAAGGGCAAAGTCAACCTTGGCAAAATTTGAACTCAGAATGTAAAGACAGACAAAATGCTGTTGAGCATTTTATCCAGCATGCTCATGACTCTGCCTTTATTACTAAACTTTACAATTGGTTGGTATTGTATGATAGCTACAGTAATACATATACTCATTGAACCAATATTATAGTTTTTTCTCAAAGTTGGTATCACTTGACAGGTAAATCTAATTGGGAATTGTAATTTAGTGACAGAAAATAACAGTTCTATATTTCAGAGATGAGGAATTATTTACATTATTTACAATTGACGGATATTTGTCCTCATTTTGTTTGTTGTTAACATGTTTCAGCTGATATACCCTCCAGCCTTCATCAGGTGTCTTGGGGAAATTTCGAACCTGGGTTCTCATTCCTAAGGTATTTTTCAATATTATTATTATTATTATTATTTAGGTCACTGCCTCGAATCGAACTTAGAATCTTGGGGTTAGTAGCCTGCGCTCTTAACCACTATGCCATATGCCCTTTCAATTCCAGACAGTGATCTGAATAATGATGATAATAATAATAACTTCGAAAAATACCTGAGGAATGAGAACCCAGGTTTGAAATTTCCCCAAGACACCTGATGAAGGCTGGAGGGTATAATCAGCCGAAACGTTGTGTTAACAACAAACAAGATGAGGACAAATATCTGTCAAATGTAAATAATGTAAAAAATAACAAAATAAGGAACAGTCATAGAAAATTTAGAAAGTAATTATTGTCAGAGTTAGTCCAAAACAAATCCGAAATAAGGCATTTCCTCTCTTTTCTTTTCTTCGGTATCTTCATATAACATGTATAATAAATCATATGATAGCTTCTCCTCTATAGTAAGACAAATATCTCTGTCCTATCATACTATCATACTCTAATCTCTTGCCTGGCACACAGCCACTTCATCCTTGGTTCCACTTCTTCTCTCAACTAAGAGGTCTTTGTCTTGCAAGTTACTAGGCAACCTGCTGGTGCAGTACTACACACAAAGCACTTGTGCTGATGCCATGTAAAAGGCACTCTGTATATTCTGTAAAATGGTTGGTGTTAGGAAGGGCATCCAGCCATAGAAACCCTGCCAAAACAGACAACTGGAATCTGATGCAGCTCTCTAGCTTACCAGCTCCTGTCAAACTGTCCAACCCATGCCAGCATGGAAGACAGATATTAAATGATGATGATGATAATGATGTGAATTTGTTTGTCAAAATATTAGTTAATGATTTAGCATTTTCTAAAATATTTCTCCAAAGTAATATTGAGACAGATTGCTGCATACCATCAGAACCATACCTGCTTACTTACTTACCAAGTGCAATACCACAGATGGAGAATTTGCCTTGCATTTTCTCTGCATCAGTAAAATAAATATCAGTGATATATTAATCAAGTATGTCAAATAAGTACACCAACCTTTCTTATGCATTCGGCTGTTGTCTCCTAATGATACTCAAGAAAATATTCACTGTATATCATACATTTTTAACACATATCTTTGTCTAGATATAACATGAAGGTTTGTTTTCCATCTTGCATATTTTCCATCTATTTTTATAAAGAAAGTGTATACAGTTTCAATTACTTATTATTATCAACATTGTCACCTTGCCAAAGACTAAGTCTTTAGATACACTGGTACCACATTCTTGGTAATGTCTTAATTCAAAACAGACTTTGCTTTAGCTTCAGGTAAACCGTGTAGACTGAAATCACAGTTTATTTTCTATTAGAATTTAGAGAGATATTGTGAATAAAAGCTGTCAGTCATTTCAGTCAACCAATAAATGTTCAATGGAATAGATGCATTTATATTAGCCAGAGTTACCTCCCAGTCCTTGTAACAATAATCAATTACACTGCCTTTTTATTCTCTTTTCCCTTGATAAATAATAAAAGTTTTCAACTTGATCAGTTTCATTGTTACAACAAATATTTTCACATCTTTCAAAACTTTACAACTATACATTGAAAGCAATTCACAATGTAAAACTAGATACCAAGCAACTTCAACAAATAAAAAAAAAAAATACACATACACACAAAATAAATAAATAAAAGAAGTTTAATTATTTCCAAATCTTAGTCTGAAAGATATATGATTTATTGATATTTTCAAAGATGTTTTATCATGGCTATTGGATGCTCTTGTTGTTACGCTTCATGACGATGAATGCTTTTTCCAATTATATTTCAATTAGGCCCAAAGTGCCCTTGGGATAGCCAACTACACTTTACACATCCTGTAGAAGTTAATGCTTACCATTTATATTAACAATGTTGAATGTTTAGATTTGATTGCTAGAATATACAATGATTATAAATCCTGTAGGCTTTTGTGATTAAGTAGTCCACTTGGTGGGTTTGCAGTTGTGAGTTTGAATCCCACTACATAACACATTGGGAAACTGGTTTTTTTTTTTATTATAGATTTATGCCTTTGGAATGAAACTTGGTTGGCAGATCATCATCATCATATTTATTCTTCCATGCTTTCATGGGTCAGATTAGAGTATATTGAGGCAGGATTTCTATGGCTGGATGCCCTTTCTCTCACCAACCTCTTCTCATTTCCAAATGGGGTAATAATCTCTTAGTCTATTGAACAACAAACTGCCCAGACATGCTTTTGTGGTGGACTGCTGGTTAACAACACTCTTAGGAAGCCAGTGTTTACAAACCGGCATGCCAGAGAGAAATATGCAGTTATACACATATATATACTTATATATATATATATATATATATATATATATA
>NC_068981.1:188785908-188788407 GCF_001194135.2 Octopus bimaculoides
ATATATATATATATATATATATATATATATGCACACATACATATATGTATCCTTGTACACATACACACATTAAAATAAATACAGTGGGCTTCATTTTGTTTCCATTTATCAAATCCACTCACACTGCTTTGGTCAGTGCCAAACAGTGGGACTCTGTATGTAAGTGTCTTTGTGTAAACTGGTATAAATATCTTAAAAGTATTTCTCACTAAAGGGACTTTACACTGTAAAAGTATGTTACCTCAACCATTCAACTAATGATAGTAAAATAAGTACCAGACACATCTGGCATTGATATAAAAAATATTTCATAAGCCCTTGAAGAGAGTGCTCTAGCTGGGCTACAGTTCAATAAGCTGTAAAAGAATAAAAAAGACTCATACAATATTTATATAATGTTTGTCTTGGAATATA
Organism: Octopus bimaculoides; assembly: GCF_001194135.2. Taxonomy (NCBI): domain Eukaryota; kingdom Metazoa; phylum Mollusca; class Cephalopoda; order Octopoda; family Octopodidae; genus Octopus; species Octopus bimaculoides. The sequence continues at coordinate 188,786,323 of NC_068981.1, forward strand.
TTCCACTTGATAACTTATTTTATCGTTCTTAATCTAATGAATGGTTGTGGTAACCTAGTTTCTGAGAGTTAACTCCCTTTGGGTTGACTTCTCAGCTTGAACCTGAAACGATGAAAAGAAAAGTCAACCCCAGCAGACTTCCAATTTAAAACATAAAAACACATAATTACACACCTCATGCTATCTTGTCAGGTGCTCAACAATTTCTGTTATTTTCTCACCCAATAAGAAATGATTTGGACTTTTGGCAAATTTTCACTTGTGATTTAATATTTTATAAAACATTTCTCCAAAGTTATTTTGAAGCAGACAATGGCAAAGACGAGACAGTTGATAGCGATACGTTGCTTTATGATATCAGCAATTCACTTAACAAGCAGTAACACTGCTAGAGTAGAATTTGTCTTGCATTCTTTTGGTGTCAACAAAATAACTCTTAAATTGTATTACTGTAGCATAAATAGAAAAGACAACAGTAGATTGGCAGATTAGCAGAACATTAGAGTTGTCTGATAGAATGTACTGTTATTTGTTCCAAATCTCTGTGCTCTGAGTTCAAATTTGGCTGAAGTCAACTGTGCCTTTCATCCTATCAAGGATGACAAATAAAGTAGCAACTGAGTGTTAGTGCAGCCCTCTCTCCAGATATCAAACCCTACATATACTGCTGGATCAATCATAGGAAAGTTAAGAAGGTGTTTGTGCCATCTTGCACCCACATAGGTACCATAGACCAGTGCTACTCAAAGTGGTGGTCCACAGACCGGCACCCGTATGAGAGCCATCAGCTGCCGGTACGTTTCCAGAAAAGAAAGAAATATTATAAAATGCTTATGTAATATTGTATTATTTGTTTACAAAATAAATATATGATAAAAAAAAATTGTCAACATTTATTATATTCATTATATATATTGTTTCCAGTATAAATTAATATTACTAAGAAATATCACTGGTCACTGGCATATTGGAAAAAAAAAATTGCCATCAGATAGTTTGAGAAGCACTGCCATAGATAATTAGTTGAAGCAATGATATACACTACTGAGTGTTTTTTCAACTGTGACAGCAGCACACAGTGATGACAAGGTGTTCACTGTGAAGCCCACCTAAAGGGGTCGCTGTATATTTTTCTGCGACTGGAGACATTTTTACAGTGTACCTGATGGGCAGTAGAGATGGTTGATACATTAATACCAATTCAATTAGGGTCAGTACTCATATTAAGAAAATCAATAAATCTATAATATTTTAAAGATATGTTGTGTTGTTTTAGTCAAGTTGACTCTGTCGCAAACATTTGGAACAGATTTCCAGCCTGAGATTAACCTCTCTCGCCAGTTTTGGAGGGGTATAAAAGAGGTCATGTAAGCTACTGCATATCCTTAGTCTTTCTTGTCCCTATCTTCCTAGATACACCTATTCATAGTAATAATGAGATGCTTCTGGCTAGAGTACCTTTAATCATAGATTTGCTCAATTACAGCTGACCTGAACTTAAACAACAACATATCCAATTTATTATATATCTTCTACTTTCTATCTTCCTTATATACGTATATATCGTTGCTATTATGCAAAAGTATCGTAAGTCCAAAACATTGCTTTTTCAGAAAATGAGAAAATAGTCTCGCCATTCCATCGCAAAACTGTTGTACATCACTTACGACAATTTTTGATATCTTGGCATCTGAAGCAGCTGGAGATATGATAGTTTGACCAAAAGAACCAGATGTTGCACGTAAAAATAAATATTGAAAAAAAAAACAAAAAAAAACATTTGGCCAGATTTGGACATATGATGACACTTTAACATAATCAATGATATACACATATGTATTTATATATACACATCATCATCATCGTTTAACGTCCGCTTTCCATGCTAGCATGGGTTGGACGATTTGACTGAGGACTGGTGAAACCGGATGGCAACACCAGGCTCCAATCTAAATTTGGCAGAGTTTCTACAGCTGGATGCCCTTCCTAACGCCAACCACTCCTATATATATACACATATATATAAATATACACACACGCACATATATATTTGGTTCACCAGTCCTCAGTCAAACCGTCCAACCC
>NC_068981.1:188788683-188799419 GCF_001194135.2 Octopus bimaculoides
TATATATATATATATATATATATATATATCTTTCACTCTTGTATACAGTCACCCATGCAACACAAATTACTTAAAATTCTCGTTAGTTTGCCTTATAATTCCAATATAGAATACATTTAAGATTCACAAAACACTTTCAGATGATCATATTCCTGATATTCTTCTATAATGTTGAACTTTCTAACTTTCTGCTTTCATTAAACTCATTTCACAAACATTTATGGAACTTATAAGAGGCTCTGTGTGTGTGTGTGTGTGTGTGCGCGCACGCACATGCATGAGTATGATGTAAAATTAAGTAGAAGAAAATCTGCGAATATGCCAACACACACAAGCTTGAGACATGGCTGCCCTCATGCACTTCTCATGAGGAATTCTGGAAGGAACTTCGTGAGACCACTGCAGAGACAATTCCAAACAAAAAAAAAAATTCAGTAACTGTTGGAAAACTGATTACAGCAGTGACTCGATCAATTCCTAGTGATATCTGAAGAAGGAATTTTTATATTCCGAAATATTATATCAGACTATGATTAAATTATCACAGTTATTATAGTCCACACTGCATTGTTGTGGCATTCAAGACGTGTAATATTTTATAAATAATAATTCATGCAAGTCCTAGTTTAACTGTGTCCTTGTCAAAATTGTAGTCATGTCATTTTCTATCAATTTCAAACTGGATTTGAAAATATTCAAGAATAGTGATTTAATATCAGTCGTTTTAAGCCTGAGTGGTAGCATTCTCTTGGAGCATTGTGAGCCCATAGAGGGCCCAGCAATTGTCAAGGGGCTATTGAAAGTTTAAAGGGGTTATGATGTTTTTAGAAATAAAATATTTAAACCAAGTACAATACTTATATTTTAAACACATCTTCAAATAATAATAATAATAATAATAATAATAGCAACAATGGTTTCTAAAATAGGCACAAGGCCTGAAATTTTAGGAATGAGGTTAGTCGATCATATGTACTTCAATCAAAAAATATATGGTTTTGAAAGGATGTTATTTATTAAAATCAAAGCAAAAGATGTGTTTTGTATTACTGCATCAACTTTATTTCATTTGTGGCTGTATGTGGTAAGAAGTTTTGCTTCCTAACCACATGGTTCTGGGTTCAGTCCCACTGCATGGCACTTTGGGTGAGTGTCTTCAACTAAAGCCTCAGGCTGACCAAAACCTTGTGAGTGGATTTGGTAAACAGAAACTGAAAGAAACCTGTCATGTGCATATGTTTGTGTGTGTATGTATGTATGTATGTATATATATGTGTGTGTGTGTGTGTTTGTCCCCCACTACCACTTGACAACTAGTGTTAGTACATTTATGTTCACTAACTTAGTAGTTTGGCAAAAGAGATTAATAGAATAAGTACCAGATTTTTTTTTTAAATGTGCTGAGGTTGATGCATTTGACTAAATATTCTTCAAGGCAGTGCCCCAGCATGGCCACAGTTAAATAACTGAAACAAGTAACAGATAAAAGGTGGAGTACTTAATATGGGTAATGTATCACTGCACAAAATTACCTCTTAATTGTTTGGAATTAATTAATCTCTTTATTTTGCACACAACACGAGGTGGTATGTAAAATGACAACTCAGTAAAAGGGAGCACCGAACTACAAAAGGTTGTGAACTATTGTTCTGCACTTATTAATTATGAAGGTTTTTTTTTTGTTTTGTTTTCCTGAGTCTCAATTCTCTAATGTTAAAAAAAAAAAAACCCACAAAAGATTCAAAAACCAAGATGAATCTGTAACTTATGAAGTTGTAGCAATGACACTATTTTGTGTGAGATCTGTTTTGAGATGAAACAGCTGCAGACTACATTATACAATTCATGAGATATATATAACTTCTGTTTGTTTACTTATGGTTTTTCAGCTGCAAATATGACTTCCTGTAACTCTCTATGCTGATGGCTTGGCTTTTTTTTTTTCTTCTTCTATACTACACATGAATGACCAAATGTTGCTAGATTCAGTGACCATGAAAAGATATTTATTACAAAAAGCCAGTCATATTTCTATATAATAGCATTCAGGTATCACTGCATAGCAGCAGTATAATCAACCAATAGTTTATATAGTTATACACACACACATACCGGTATCATATTGTATATCAAAAAGGTATATCACAGGTGTATTCTGAGAGACTGACACCCATTCTAACTCCCTGAAGATTGTAAAGGTGTATTTTAGGGTGTTCATTTTTTGTAGCTTGAAAATAACTGATTGTTTAGCCCAAGGTCAGTCCTGACTCAGCCTGCATATGATCATAAGTGCTCCAGGTGGGAATCTCTCTTCTTTTCATCAGACAGTTTATCTAGGACTATATCGTCCACTCGCAATGGCCCAGTGGTTAGGGCAGCGGACTCGCGGTCGGAGGATCGCAGTTTCGATTCCCAGACTGGGCGTTGTGTGTGTTTATTGAGCGAAAACTCCTAAAGCTCCACGAGGCGTCCCATCCAGCTGGTGGGGGGGGACACATATGCCAAAGAAACCGGGCCCATGAGCCTGGCTAGGCTTTAAAAGGGCGCATGAATAAAATATCGTCCACTATATTGTTCAATGAGGGAATCTCAGCCTGCTAGAAATAGCAGTCAGTATCCTTCAAATTACATTATATCATCTTAGTAGAAGACATGTAAGATAAGGAAGTAGTGGATGCACTGTGTCTGAAGAAAATACAGGATGGCCACAATTAGAATGGCTTTGATTATAGGTTTAATCAATGAGACCTGATCTGAGGATAAGCAACAACTTTTATCGGCCAATATAAAGCAGAGGGCAGTGAGCTGGCAGAAGCGTTAGCACGCCGGGCGAAATGCTTAGCGGTATTTCATCTGCCGTTACGTTCTGAGCTCAAAATCCACCGAGGTCGACTTTGCCTTTCATCCTTTCGGGTCAATTAAATAAGTACCAGTTATGCACTGGGGGTTGATGTAATCGACTTAATCCCTTTGTCTGTCCTTGTTTGTCCCCTCTATGTCTAGCCATCTGTGGGCAATAAAGAAATAGATATAAAGCAGCAGTTGATGGGCAGAAGAGTTATTGTTCGATAAAATATTTTTTTTTTTGGACCTTTAGTTTCTGAGTTCAAATCTAGCCAAGGCCAGTTTTGCTTTATATCTTTTCAGAGTTGATAAAATGAGGGACCAGTCAACTCTTGAGTTGATTTAATCGACAGAACCCAAACCCCAAACCCCAAATTTTCAGGCTTTCTGCCCCTGAAAGAAGATATCCCTATTAAGCTAAATTGATGGTGGACATATCTCTTCTGTTATTTTTCTTCTACTTGCTTCAGTCATTAGACTGTGGCCATGCTGGGGCAGCACCTTGAAGAATTTTTAGTCAAATGAATTGATACCAGTACCTTTTTGTTTCTTTGTTTAAGCCTGGTACTTATTCTATCAGTCTCTTTTGCTTGACCACTAAGTTACAGGGACATAAACACACCAACACCAGTTGTCAAGTGGTGGTGGTGGTGGTGGATACAATGAAACACACACACACACATATATATATGATGAGCTTCTTTCAGTTTCTGTCTACTATATCTACTCACAAGGTTTTTCTCTGCCTGAGATAATATCAGAAGAGATGTGACCAAGGTGCCATGCAGTGGGACTGAACCTGAAACTATGGGGTTGAGAAGCAGCCTTTTTACCATGCAGCCACCTTCAAGTTCTTAACATTTCAGTGAGAGCAATATCATTCAGTGTCAGTCCCTAAGGATGCTGAATCTATTATCAGAAACACAAAGATAACATTTAACACTGTCATATATGAAAGCAGCTGCTACAAGTAATTTAATTAACTACCATACTGTCCTTAATTTATTATTGGTGCTTCAAATATGAGCAGAAAATTGATATTGCTGTAAACGTGCTTTATCTCTCCATCATAAATCTGAACTCCACTTTTAATAATTGCCACACCTGAAAGTTAGCTATTATAAAACAATCTCATTACCTGAACATAAAAATCTGTCAAAATATTTTTGTTACCAATAAAGAGTGTAGTTTAATAATAGTTCATACACCAATCACAGATGTTACTATAAAGTTATTACTATGATAGTATTGTGAAGATATTTTAGTGCATATTTCCATGGAATCCTCTTTAGAACTGTCATACTATACCAGAGGTTCTCTAACTTTTTGGGCCACTGCCCAACTCCTGGCCCCCAGCGCCCCCACCCCTATTTTAATGTATAAATAAATATTTTATATTCTACTAATTTATATATATTATGAATCATTTGATATTTAATAAAATATTATATAATTTGTATACAATACTATAATAATATTATAAAAAGTTCATAGTGTCCCCCAATCTACTGCCTTCCTCCCAATGCCTCCTTTTTCTCTACTGCACCCCACCATCCTCTTAGGCACCAGCGCCCACCTGGACAGTCTCAACGCCCACCAGGAGGCAGTAGCACCCACTTTGAGAACCTATCTAACACTTATTTAATTGTAGTCCTTGTAGTTACTTATCTTAATATGCTATGTAGTGTATCACTTTTATATTGCTACCTTCAATATGACTATTGGTTTATTATGATAACATTAATTCCATCACCTATCCCTGGATGAGCTATCACTTAGTGGTATAAAACAATGGCATTTTTCTCAAAGCCTAGCAAAGGCACTTATCTTCTCCTTATAATTCACACCTGCAGAAGGATGAGAACTTTGTTAATATGAAATAAAAATGTTTCATTGGGACTGTTGTATTTCCATGTACAGACATGTGACAGTTTCTCTCCAGAAAAAAGAACAAGTAACAAGTATAACCAAACTTCCTTGGGACATGAACAAAAATAATGAAATATCTTATTATCAGATGGAACTGGTGATGAGGAACTAAAAGGTTGGGACTCATTTAGCTGCTGCTGTTTTGAGAATTTGAAAGAGGTAACACCTGTGATACAATTGTGTTAGCAACTAGCTCTGCTCTAACACGGTTACAATTCTTTCTATCTCACTTGGTAACCATATGGGTTTAGCAGTGCTCCTCCTATTCAATTATTTTGCCATGTGTTATTACACTAATTAAGATATTTGATTTTTTTCTTTTTGTTTTCTTACTTTCCCAGCATACTGTTCATGTTATATTACAACATTTTTTATTTCCCATAATTGTTTATTGTCGCCAATTTTGATAATGAAAGCCACTATATCTAGATGTATCTATAGTGTTTTCAAAAATACACCCAAGATATTGACTTATTTAAAGTAAAAGATGTAAGAACGGTAGCTGATGACTAAAGATATTTTTCTCCTCGTCTCACTCTGTTCCTAATTAGCAGAGTAAATAAAATCAACTTATGTGAAGCTATGAATACCTGAAGTCTTTTGAATTGAATAAAGTTTACAATCTCATTGAGGATTGTCCCAGTAATTGCAGAGATTGCAACAACAATTAGTTTGACAACAAAAGTAACATCATAATATCTATATATTGATTACATTAGCTAATTATGTAACTTTCTATTTCTAAATTAAAATCTTCCCATAATCTTCTTCCTATAAAATTTGGAAATCTTCCTGACAAAAGATCCCTATTGACTTACAACACTTCAAAAGTTGTTATTAAGCATATCGATATCCTTTAAAATTCCCCTCTGTTTAATTCCGTGGAGATAACAAAAGAATATAAGAAGTAAGTTTCCTTTTTTCAAACAACAAATAATTTCAGAAAAACAAACAGAAATTGGGTTTTGTGTATTAAGAAACTACACACTTCGTTTTGTAATTCATTGCTTCTGATTTCAAATCACACCTACGTCAACTTTAATCATTCCATTATAAGTACTAATAACATTATAGTATTGATTCAGTCGATCGTACTCACCTCTCTGAAACATGTTGCTATATTTCTTACCTCGTCCAAATACATATGTTGAACTAATTAAATCACCTATTGAAGGGAAGTAACTCTTCAAGAATTAGTAACACCGAGATTTTTGAGATAATTTCAATTATCTTTTCCATTAATTAACGATATTGAAATGACTATGAATGTAACAACCTCCCGTTTCCCCAACGCGTCAGACTTCAAACTCAAAAACCCAATTTAAAGGAAAAAAATATCGAAAGAAGTTAAGAAGTGGATTTCCTTCTTAGCAACATCTGTTTTCGTATGATTCTGTAAAAGGGGTTAAGCTATTATTACTGCTAGCAGTAAGTCTGCATATGAGTTCTGGGACACTGTTTATAATTCTGCTACAACTATTGCTGCTGCTACCATTATTACCACAAGCATTATCATCATCATCATTAACCTGTATCATGAATATAAGTAGTAGTGCTGCAGGCGTTTGTTATGAGTATAGACAAGATCCTTAACTCTACTTCCTTGATTGCTCACATAAGAAATTGCTATTATCTTCAAACTAAGTTTACAATCTGTTCCCAATACACACAATTGTAGAAAAATCTTGCTGCATTTTTTCCAAGGATTCTTTTCAAAGGCAGAAATATCTTGAAATTTTTTCTTTCTTCTAGTGGGGTTTGTTGTTATTATAGCAGATTCTTACAAATATTTATTTTGAGAAGTGAATTGGCAAATGGAAAAGAGTGAAGATTTAAATAGTGTAAGAATATTTATCTCTTTATAGTCTGGTTCAAATTCTTTAGGTTCAGTAATACAAAATCCAGTGATATTATAAGAGTGAGTTTGTTATTATCATTACAGTTGTATGAAAACTCACAGCTTATTTTGCTGGGTATGATGGAAAGTGTCAGCTGTCCACAGCCAGCAGACCAAGGTGACACTTGCTTCCTGGTCATGCTTCAAGAACCCTGTGAAGAATTTTTGCAGTTCCAAGCAATGTAGATTTTTGTAGGTGTTGTAGCTTCACACATGCACCAATCTTTTTCAGCCATGTTGTTTATTATTATTATTATTATTATTAAATTCCACCGAGGTTGACTTTGCCTTTCGTCCTTTTGGGGTCGATAAATTAAGTACCAGTGAAACACTAGGGTTGATATAATCGACTAGTCCCCTCCCCAAAATTTCAGGCCTTGTGCCTATAGTAGAAAGGATTATTATTATTATTATTACTATTATTGTGTCTCTTCTTTTCCAGTATATACCATATGTACTTTTTTTTTATCATTTCATTATTATATTTAAACCCCCATACTTTATGTCTGTCTCTGTATTGTCCCCCCCCCCATCCTTCGCCCTTGTGGCAAATAAATGAAATTATTATTATTATTATTGAGTGAGAGAGCATTGCATGCCATCAAAGTGACACTGGAGTAAAATATACAAAGCCCAGTATACCCATCATGACTACCCATCTGATAAGGGTACACTAGGCACATGAACGAAAACCATTGTGCATGACATAGTGATCTCATATCAATACTATTATTATTATTATTATTATTATTATTATTATTATTATTATCATCATTGTTGTTCTTGTTAAGGTGACAAGTTGGCAGAATTGTTAGCAAGCCAGTCAAAGTGCTTAGCAGCTTTTCATTTGTCTTTATTTTCTGAGTTCAAATTCTGCCAAGGTTGATTTTATCTTTCAACCTTTCAGGGCCAGTAAAATAAATCCCAGTTGAGCACTGGGGGTCAATATAATCAACTTATTCCCTCCCCAAAATTGTTGGCCTTGTGCCAAAATTTGAAACCATTATTAATTATTGTTGTTATTATTATTAATAAGGTGAAGAAAGGTGGTGGAGCTAGCAGAATTGTTAGTATGCCGGACAAAATGGTTCGTGGCATTTCGTTTGTCCTTACGTTCTGAGTTCAATTTCTGCTGAGATCAACTTTGCCTTTCATCCTTTCGGGGTCGATGAAATAAGTACCAGTTATGCACTGGGGTTAATTAGCCCTCACCCCTGAACTTTCTGGCCTTGTGCCTAGTGTAGAAAAGATGATTAAGAAGGTGGTGAGCTGACAGAGTTGTTAGCATTGCTAGACAAGCTTACTAACATTTCTTGCAACTCTTCATGTTCTGAGTTCAAATGTCATTCTGCTCAACTTTGCCTTTCGTTTTTTTTCAAGGTTGATGAACTAAAGTACCAGTTAAGTACTGGGGCCGATGTAATCAACTCACTTGCTCCTTCTAAAATAGCTAGCCTTGTCCTGTTCCTATCAAAACTTTGCTCTGTTTGACAACTAGAATTAAATGAGGCTGATGTCAGTGCTGTCTGACTGGCTCCTGTGCTAGTGGCATGCAATAAGCACCTTTCATGCGTAGGTCATTGCCAGTGCTGCCTGTCTGGTTTCCCGTGCTAGTGGTAGGTAAAAAGCACCATCCGAACGTAGCCGATGCCAGTGCTGCCTGTCTGGCTCCTGTGCCAGTAACATGTTCTGACTTCAAATTCCGCCGAGGTCACCTTTGTCCTGTGTCCTTTCAGGGGTCAATAAATGAAGTACCAGTGAAACACAGGGGTTGACGTGATCGACTAGTCCTCCTCCCCCAATGTTTCAGGCCTTGTGCCTTTAGTAGAAAGGATTATTATTATTATTACTCATCATCATCATCATCATCGTCGTCGTTTAATGTCCACTTTCCATGCTGCCATGGGTTGGACAGTTTGATTGAGGGCTGGCAAGCCAGAAGGCTGCACCAGGCTCCAATCTGATCTGGCAGAGTTTCTACAGCGGGATGCCCTTCCTGATGCCAACCACTCTGAGAGTGTAGTAGGTGCTTTTTATGTGCCACCAGTACGAGGGCCAGTCAGGCAGTACTGGCATCAATCACACTTGAATGGTGCTTTTTACATGCCACTAGCACAGGATAATAATAATAATATCATTTTTAATTTTAATATCATTATTACCGTTTGTCAGAATTGGTAAAACTCAAACCAAAACATTTTGCAATGTTTAGTGTTTTTAAAGAGAAAACTGCAAAGAGTAGAACAGTGTTCATTTTACCCTATCATAAAAAAAGGCTCATAGCCAGAAAGAAGAGTGATGCGGTGTGGTATTCTGTTGATGCTTGCTTTAATTTGTTGATATGTGAGATAGAATGGGAATACTTTGACTGTTAATGGTACAGCATTTGTCCTTCTGCTTCTGCATTCTTAACAACTCCAAATTACCAATTATTTTAGATTGCTTTTGAGAAATGCTGTGGTCTCTTGATATTTCAATCACAATTCTGAAACAGATATTTCTTTATTAACTGCCATCATGTTGAGTTATTTACTTCAGTACTATCCAATAAGGTAACATCTACATTATTTCTCAACCTGCTAGAAATAACAGTCAAATTTTCCTCAAATAACACCATGTATCTCATCTATAACACCAAACTTGTTTCTGTTCCCCTTTCATACATTAACCTCTCAACACCTAGAATGAATCTGCCTCGCATACATGACTGTTTTAAAAGTAGAATGGCACATTGGATACTTTTGTCTTAAATATACAAACCATGGGTATGTCACACCTGGAAAGCCCCGTCACCAACGACATTGTTCAACCAAGGTTGACTAGAGGCTAAACAGAAACATGATCTAATTGTATACTTCATTCCTTTAATATTTCTCTTATGCATAACATTTTGAAAAACATGATATCCATATTTTTGTCACAGAATCCAACGAAGTGTAAGCATGATATTTTTATGGGAAAGTATATGTAATGATTCTGGTAAGCAGTTTGATGCCAATGTCCTTTGAGTCACATTTTCAGTCTTCTTAATTTGAACCTCACAGATAAGATACTTTTTTTGATTAAGCTTTTGACTGGGGTAGCTACAAGAAGACTCTCTGTTTCTTTGCTCAATCAATACCAAGATTTATCTATCTTTATCTCACTTGTCTCTTTCAAATAGGCACATTTCCTTTCATCTCTAATTGTTCTCTTCCTAATTATGCTTTATATTTTTACCTTGTTTATAATATTATTCCTGTTGAGGCTGACATTGGTTGCTACACACCTCAATTATAGGTTTTTCACTAATTGCATGATAAAAATCTATATTTCACCTTCAGTTCATTCTACGCATTGTTCAAACTTTATTAAACTCCAGATTATTTGTCCATTTAAAACTTGTCGTATTGAATCGCACAGAAAGGCCTCCATATATTGCCATAATAGAATCGTTGACCTAATAACATGTCTATTCTGTACTCATCAAATTAATGACTACTGCAGTGTATTGCATAACTGTCTCGCATTTAATTGATTAAATAAGGTTATGGGCATTGGCTGTTGCTCTGAACAATAGCTTTCACCATAAGTGTGTGTGTGTGTGTGTATGAATGCACGTGTGTCTGTGTATGTATATGCATGAATGTGTTTAATCCCATTGTGTGATATCTTGGGTATGTGTCTTCTATTATGGCTTCATGTTGATTGGTACCTTGTGACTGACATTTGGTTGATAGAAACTGCAGAAACCTATGTTATATATATATATGTATATATATATCACTAACCACTACACACATTTCTTTTCTCTCCTTGTTTCTTTCTGTGTTCCTTTCTGTGGAAGAGCATAGGCTCGGAACGTTAAAGACTTTTTCAATTCCTGACCGTTAAACTAATACATCCATTTGTTTTCTACACCACCTGTCTTCGTCTTTTGTTTTTTTTGTGAATTCTCCATATATATATGGTAATTTAAAAATAGCTAAATTACTTGAAACAAGAGCTAAAGTTTCATAACCTCCCAGTATGTTGTTACAAAAGTCCTAGAAAATACACAGTAAATCTTGTATTTAGATTTTTAACT
>NC_068981.1:188800047-188800681 GCF_001194135.2 Octopus bimaculoides
AATGGTCAGTGGAAGGTCAGCAGGCAGTTTTTGAGTATGTGTGTGTTCGTGTGTGTGTTTGTGTGGGGTTGTAGGTGTTGGGTACGTGTGTGTGTGTATTTTGTACGTGCGCGTGTGTGTATGTGTATGTTTTTGTGCGTGCGTGTGTGTTTGTGTGTATGTGTATGTTGTGTGTATGTGCGTTGCTGTGTACGTGTGTGGATGTGCGTGTGTGTGTGTGATTGTGATGTGTGTGGGGTTGTGATACGGGTGTGTGTGTGTTTATGTGTGTCTGTATGTGTGTGCCCGTGCGCGTGTGTGTATATTTTTTCTGCGTGCGTGTCTGTGTATATTGTGTATGTTTTCGTGCATGCGTGTGTGTTGTGTATGTGAGTGAGTATTGTGTATGTGAGAGGTGTGTGTGCATGTGTGTGTATGTGTATGTGTGTACGTGTATGTGTATGTGTGTGTATGTGAGAGGTGTGTGTGCGTGTGTGTATGTGTATGTGTGTGTTTATGTGTGTGTGCATGCATATGTGTGTGCGTGCGTATGTGTGTGAGAGCGTAAGGATGTGTGCCAGGTATGTGAGGTGTGTGTGAATGGGGGTATGTATGGGTTGTCAGGTGTGTGGGAGGTATGTGTGAAGGGGGTATA
>NC_068981.1:188800996-188801280 GCF_001194135.2 Octopus bimaculoides
GGAAGGGATGAAATAAATTGTGGAAAATTGTAGTGATTGTAATAAAAAAGTGAATAATGGATATAATGTAAAGTGGATGAGGGGGGTGGGGTAAAAAAAAAGTGTTGCATTGTCGTAAAGGGGAGAGTCATAAGGAGGAGGGGGCTGTGTTGAGTCCGAAGGGGAAAGATGATCTAAGGTTAAAAATATAGCACTGTTCCAAGTGGAGTCGTGAGGGAGTGGACCCATGGTGCAGGGCGAGGCCAAAAATGGAGATGTTAGAGGGGGAGTGGTTGGCCAAGTGG
>NC_068981.1:188801290-188818617 GCF_001194135.2 Octopus bimaculoides
GAGGCCAAAAATGGAGATGTTAGAGGGGGAGTGGTTGGCCAAGTGGAAGTGACGGGCGACGGGGGAGTCCGAACCTAACCGAACGTACACTAGCTGTTGGACCCAGAGTTGCTCGTGTTTTCCATGTGTTGAAGTTAAGCCCACCACTGACCTTGTATTGAAATCACCTACGTTCCCCCGTGCCAACTATTACCCATTAAGTTGTTATATTTGGTCCGGTAGGCTGTTGCAGAATGAGTAGATGCGTAGCAGGTGGAGGAAACGTGGTCAGAGCAGGCGACAGAGTTTTGTTGACAGAGTTTTGTTGACGGAGCGGTGTTTTTGCAGTCGCCACTGCTGTGTTCAATGGTGCAGGCATAAACTGACATCAACTCACTGCCATGAACCTCGTTCACTCATCGATTGTCATCAAAATTGGGCAAAAAATACAAAAGCTGCAGAAAAAATAACATCGTTATGGGAATTTCCATTCAAACGCCCGATTGAGTTCACAAAAATTGATGCCAACTGAGCATTAACGAGCTTTCGAAAAGTTCCAACCTTATTTGAACTTTAGGACATGATTGTTGCTATTATGCTAAACTGTCATATGTCCAAATTTGACCAAATGTGTTTTTTTTTTTTCAATATTTATTTTTTCTTGCAATATCCAGTTCTTTTGGTCAAACTGTCTTATCTCCAGCTGCTTCAGATGCCAAGATATCAGAAATTGTCAAAGTGTAGTACAACAGTTTTGCTATGGAATGGTGAAACTATTTCTTTGTTTTCTGAAAAAGCAATGTTTTGGACTTACAACACTTTTGCATAATAACAGCAATATATACATGTGTATGTGTGTGTGATGTCAGAATTTTATAAACTTTTGAGAGAATGTGAAATAATTTTTTCTTTGGTTTTGAGATAATGGCTCTTGAATCACATCACATAAAGTTGTAAATAATAGCATGTACGTGTGGGGTTGGAAAACTCTTTTGAATCATTTTCTACAGGAGATGTGGGTTTGTGTCCTATGGACAGCCTTTGACTTTTTCAACTCAAAAGAGTTTTTCAACCCAATATTTAAATATTATTGTCCATAGTTTTACTTCATGTGCCCCAAGAGCCAATGTTGCAAACAAGAAATATATGTATATATATATATAATAATATTAGGGACAAAATCCTTTACTTTGCTTTATATTATACTCATTTATTGTGCTTTTAATTGTTAATTTTTCTATATGTGATAGTGGATTTTCTTCGATGAGTTCTTGAAACTTGGTTATTTTCCCTAAAACTATATATTTTATATATATATATATATATATATATATATATATATATCTCAATTTCATAATGATAAGCATAATTATAATTAGGGTTCAGCAAAATTGCTTCACCACATACTGAAATTTAGAAAAAGCAGTTAATGACTGAAACAAGTAAAAGAGTATATATATATGTACATGTGTGTGTGTGTGTGTGTGTGTCTGTGTGAGTGTCTGTGTTTAGATAGATAGATAGATAGGTAGATAGAGGTATGTTTGCATGCACACCTGTGTGTGTGTGTGTGTGTGTGTGTGTGTGTGCACGCGTCTGTTGATCCATGTCTGTGTTTATGTGTATGTCGGTCTAAAAGTCTGCGTTGTCTATATATTTCCCTTTATATCCTATAATATAGCTGTTCAACAAACAGAGATTAATAAAAGAAAACGAGAGGGTCGATTCATGAAATAAATATAGGAATCAATATCATTCACTAAGCCCTTGATGGGGATGCAATGAACCAGTGACTGAAGCCAGTAAAAGAACAGAAGAATGTATGCGTGTGCACACACACACACACACACACACACACACACACACACACACACACACACACACACAGATTCCTTTCTCTTTTTTTTTTCTGTCCAATCAAATTCTAAACTTTTATACTCATTTTTTTTTCTCTAATCTCGTCTATAAAAAAATATAAAATAAATGTGAATAGTGTTAGACCTGTACATAAAAACACTCCTTTCATCAATTTAGCAAGTATTTCCCAAAGGTGCTATAAAATCAACCAGCTGTTTGGCACCACATGAATGTTAGTTATCAAGGTGCATATTGCAAAGTTATTGAGTGCAGATGATTTTTGAACAAGGTTCCTAAAATAATTACCAAGAAGTGAGTTCAAGCTTGGCACAAGTGGAATCTATTACGCAAAACCCAAAGAAGATAAATCTTTTACCAGGTATATAGGCTTTTGGTAATCACATTCAAGAGGTGATTCCCCTATTTATCTTCTTGGAGGAATGCTCCAAGAAAAAAAAAAAAAAAAATTGACAGAGTTTTCTGTATTTTGTTGGGAACGAAGACACAAAGGAAAAACTATGAAATAATGTTAACTTTAGATAGAAGAGTTTCTTTTACAAATTAATCTGAAAGATGTAATTTTTGTTTAATAGAGAAAGTCTTATGTACTGCATCATCCTACATACATTTGTTTGCAGATATGGAAATACCAACTCATAACTTCCAAAAATACCTGCTGACTCATCCATAGAACACAGTGCTATTTTGTCATCACACATTACAAGACTCTGCACTGAACACCTCTATTGTCTCTTGTTTTAATGTTCCCTAATAACATAGGCATTGCATACATCCCACACACATGCAATATTTGGTGGATAAATATAGTTATATAGATGAGTGTAGATAACAAAAATTGACAAATGCTGGCTTAACTAGCGATCCATTAAATTCTGATAGTATTCAAATCAAATATGTTATACTCCATATATTACCTCTTTCTGCAAAAAAAAAAAAAAGCACACATTCTATTCTTTTACTTGTTTCAGTCATTTGACTGCGGCCATGCTGGGGCATTGCCTTTAGTCGAGCAAATTGATCCCAGGACTTATTCTTTGTAAACCTAGTACTTATTCTATCGGTCTCTTTTTGCCGAACTGCTAAGTTACGGGGGACGTAAATACACCAGCATCAGTTGTCAAACGAAGTTGAGGGGACAAACACAGACACACAAACATATACACACACATACATATATATATATATATATATATATATATATATATACGATGGGCTTCTTTCAGTTTCCGTTTACCAAATCCACTCACAAGGCTTTGGTCGGCCTGAGGCTATAGTAGAAGACACTTGCCCAAGGTGCCACACAGTGGGACTGAACCAAGAACCATGTGGCTGGTGAGCAAGCTACTTACCACACAGCTACTCCTGCGCCTATAACTATTGTAAATACCTCAAACTATTGTAAATATTATTTTTTACATGAGTCTTCTTGTGTCTAGTAGCATAAGCATTAGTGAGCATTTCTGTAGCTAAGCTTAAGCAAGAATTATATAGCTTAGTTTAAACTATCAAGTTTGTGTAGATTGAAATTGTTTGTAAGTAAAAACATTTTCTTTTTCTCACATTTATTCAATAATTAAAAAAGGATGTTGTTTTGCAAACAGACTTGTTTCTTGTTGTTCTGTAATCTATAATGAATATGAATAACTAGATTGTTTTCATATTTAATGAGTATATTGCAACAGAAGCATTTCTCATTTCCTTCTGCAACATCGAAGAACTTGAATTCTTTATAAGCCTAGTACTTATTCTGTTGGTCTCTTATGCCGAACTGCTAAGTTACGGGGACATAAACACACCAGCATCAGTTGTCAAGCAATGATGGGGAGACAAACGCAGACACACACACACACACATATTAAAATTAATTTGTGAAGGTGTCATTAATTTTATTATCATCCAATGTAACTATTTTAAGAATGATAATAACAGAATCAATGACACAGGCGACAGCAGGCCAAAAATAGCATTAAATAGCCGAGGGATTAAAATTAATCAAAAAGGATATACTAAGTACGTCTATCTGCTTGAAATAACAGTCAAAACTCATTATTAAATCGCCAAAAATACACTGGTGATAACTACAGAAATCAAACGAGGGCAAATTCGGTTAAGACAATCTACTTACATACATTTAAGTATTTGGATTCACGTAGACTAGTTTTTGCACTGGCAAAATAAGCCTTAGCTTCTTCAGCACATATATATAAAATTTAGGTTCAGGTGAATATGGTACTTAAGTTTAGGCGCCAGAATTTAGTATGGTATTATCTATACAGTTTCAAAATAAGGTGATTAAAGTCAAAATAAGCAACAAGGATATCCAAAGTTAATGCACTACGATCGTTTCATGCGACTCCATTTAATTAAGCAATGTGAACATTACATCAAATATAAAATGCAGAGCAATCCTCAGCTGCACAAAGATATATTGGTGTTGTGTGTGACTCTGAACATATTTAAAAAAAAACCCACTGAATCTATTGATGGATGTTGCAATTATTTCTGTATGTATGTGTTTTTGATACTTGTCCAGACGAGTAAGAATCATAGTGCTTGTAAAATGTCATTGTAGTAGTAACCAGCAATGATGTATATGTGTCATGGAGGTGGTTCTTCATACAGTGACAAGAACGGAAGGGGTTGAGGCATGTGGTTACAAGAAAATGTTACAAGTCAAGGCGATTTTTCAGTTTTTCAGTATTCCTTTTATATTATGCAGGCAGTCTATGTGCTGTATGCCTGGTTGTTTTGTTAGTGTGATTTTAATAATGTTTCTTTGGCTTATTACATTAACAAAAATTCAAGAAAGTGTTTTCAGTGTTATATTATAGAAAGTTTAGGTTATTGTGTATGTGTTGAATTTAATTTTGTACATCTTTATGAATAAAAAACATGTTTATAAATGAATTCTGTGAAAGTCTGTGATGTCAGGAATATCAAAAACAGAGCTTCTTGCTTGATTTTCTAATATTGTTGTCTTTGTCATTAGAATTGCAAAGTTGTTCAACTTTCTGTAATATCTGCAAACATGACTGAATTTTGAGGTATAAGAACCTGTTACATTATGAGTTTTAGCTTCCATCTTTCAACAATATTTGCTTCTTGAGTTAGGAGAGAATTTCACATGAACTGAAATTTCGTTCTTTGATTGGTATTAAAGTCATGACCATCCTGCCTTCTTTTCCATTATATCTGGTATAATCTATTTTGAAGGTAGTAATGTAGTATTTTAAGGAAAATTTGGCTACCATTCCTTGCTGGTCAACCAGCTGTATGGAGGCATATTTACTCACACAAGACATCAAAGTGAACTGAGGCAGTGTTGTAAAAGTCTGTCAGGGGCCACCAAAAGGATGCTTGAAGGCTGCCAAAAGGTTGCTTGAGGGCCATAAGAAGGATGCATGAGGGCTGCCAAAAGGTTGCTTGAGGGCTGCCAAAAGGATGCTTGAGGGCCGCATCTGGCTCTAGAAAGTGCTGTTGAGAACTACTGCATTTAAAGGGTTTCTTATATTAGAGTTGTATCAAGCTAATGTGTATTCCTACAACGATGTTCTTTGCAGACAAAATTCAAGAAAAAGCATCATTTCACAGTGGGATTTATCTTATGTAATCCATAACAATGGAAATTTCTCTGTAATTGTTGTTCCTGCTCACTCTATTATCAGACTATTTTTTATTTTTCGTTTTCCAAACTAATCAGACTTTTAGATATGACACAGTTCCAATTAAGTTCCTCTTTCCATTATATCAATATGCTTTCCACAATTTTTTGTGTAGGGGTGAGCTGGGGTTATCAAAGTTCCATTTGTTCTTGTTTTTGTTGTTCTCTTCGTTTTGTTATCAGTTTATTATTTTGATGCAGTAAAATGCAATAATATAAGCAATTAGGATGTTATAGGCAACTCTCTGAGTAGATATCATTTAAAAAGCAGAAAAAAAAAAAATATTGAGTTTCTATTTTTGTAGTCATCTTACCAAATAACAATAAAATGTATTTTCTCTATAAATGAGACGCAATGCAAAGAAATCAGAGTTGCTGATGTCCATGCCATGGAGAGAACAATAAAACCATTTTTAGTGAAATATAATTATTATTCTGTCTCAAAAAGTAGTTTCCTTATATTTTTTTAACTTGGAAATGCTGAACATCGTCTGTTAAAATGTAATTAATTTTCAAAGTTTCAAATAGACTCTATTTGCTTTCTTTATCTTTTTTTTTTTTTAATGTATGTCATAAAATTAAAATGACTCACCCAAGAAATTAAATTAAGTTGTGTGTGTGTGTATAGTTGGTTAGTAATTTATTTTGATGTATTGTGCAGAAACGAAGATGTTATTGAAATAAGAAATGAGCAACGTGCAAGAAGAACTTTTTTTAACTTCGACCATTTTTGTCTGTCTCTAATATTGTTGTATATCCACTTAGGATAAATGCAGAAGAGCAGAAAGATTAAGAAGCTTACTTTGCAATCTCAAGGCCTTGCGTTTGATTCCACAGCATGGCACCATTGGTAAAGTCATTTTTATAGCCTCATGTGGACCCTTACTTTGTCAGTGAACTGGATAGATGGAAACTGTACTGAAGCCCAAAGATGGATTGGATTTTATTCATAATTCAAAGGTACAGCCTTGTCATACTGAGTCACACTAATTCAACATCATCGTTTTTACATCCACTGTTCCATGCTTGCATGGGTCAAACAGAATTTGTTGAGGCAAATTTTCTCTGGCTGTACGTCCTTCCTGCTGTCATCCCACACCTGATTTCAAGTAAGGGAATGCTTCCCCATAGCCAGACATGTTTTCGTGGAAGATTGGAAGTGGATGACTCTGCTTGTATGATGGTCTCACTTGTTTGCAACTAAGAGACAGTACGACACACATACATTACCATGGGCTTCTTTTAGTTTCTCTCTATGAAGTCCACTCTCAAGGCTTTGGTTGGCCTGGGTTATGGCAGAGGACACTTGCCAAAGGTGTCACATGCACAGTGGGATGTATCTGGAATCATGTGATTTCAAATTCAACTTCTTACCATGTAACCACACCTGACAATTATATTAACAATATACATGTATCTAATGAACGCTCTACTGTTTGCACAATTCAATGAGCAGGTGTTTCATTGAATTGAATACCTGAATGCTCATCATTGGTCAACATTAATCCATCAATCAAGCTGCTCAGTTGTGACATGCTTATGTTGAAATTGAACCATTTCTTGTTATATTATTAAAGAATACAGCCACTGTATCTTACTATACAACTATATTCTGGATTTTAATTTTATGTAAAAAGCATTGGTCATGGTGCCACATTAAAAGCACCCAGTACACTCTGTAAAGTGGTTTGGTATTGGGAAGGGCATCCAGCTATAGAAACCATACCAAAAACGGACTATGGAAGCTGGTGCATCTCCTGGCCTTGCCAGCTCCTGTCAAACTATCCAACCCATACCAGCATGGAAAACAGGCATTAAATGATGATGAAACTAGTTTTCAAAATTATCAAAAAATTACTCTCTCTCTCTCTCTCTCTCTCACACACACACACAACGTACTGTTTCTGTTTTAGTGTAAAAAAATATACAACAATATAAAATCAATGTTTGACACTTAACACTGAAAATGTGTAGAATCTGTTAATGTATATGCGACTGTTTTGTGACAAAGAATTCAGATCCATACCTTGGATATCTTGCAGCCCACTTCATGTGGAAATGATAGTTCTCTCACTGAGTTCTATACTGATAGTTGCTATAACTACACACAGTTGTATACAGATATTCAATATTATAAATCTTTCAGAAAAATTTAGCTTTTCATTTGTCTAGTAGCAACATTCTTCATAAAATATTTGTATTGCATTGAGAATGGCTTCTCCTGGTAAATTTTTTGAACACTTTCAATTAATTTCAATATTTTACTTATTGTCTGGCATATTTCTTTAGTTTCTCAATTTAGCTCAATGAAATTCACTTGGTAGTTAAACAGTAGTTGAAATATTTTTACTCAAGCCACTACAGACTACTTTCACATTAATAAAATTGTATTTCCATCCTTTAATGATGCCAAATATTATGATTTAGTAGGTATTAAGATATTTTCTTAATATCAATTATTGATTATTCTGAAGAAGAGGAAAGAACATATCTCACAGACTTTGCCACTCTTCATAAAGTAATACGTGGCTTCTATAACTAATATATCGATAACTGGGTAAGATTAATTCAGTTAAAAGTTCAGTCTGGTGTCTTATAAATTGGTAAATAGAATAAAGTATTTGACAAATTATTTAGTACAGGTCCAAGGGTAGGATAGAGAAGAAGAGTGATTGTATAAAATGAATTTAGGTAACAGGGTATGTAAAGCCAACAGGTTCAGAAAAACAAATTAATGATTGTGGCACTGTATTGCATAACGATAACTGATCGCACTTAATTGATTAATTAAAGTTGTGAACACTGACTGTAGCTGTGGACAATAATTTTAATCATGTATGCATACATGTGCAAATGTGCGTGTGCATGCGTTTAGTCCCAATGTGTGGCACCTTGGGCACCTGCCTTCTATTGTAACCTCATAGTGACTAGTACTTCGTGAGTGGAATTTTGAAGATGGAAGCTGTGCAGAAACGTGTGTGTGTGTGTGTGTGTGTGTGTGTGTGTGTGTGTGTGTGTGTGTGTGTGTGTGTGTGTGTGTGTGTGTGTGTGATATAAAATATTTACGTAGCTGACTGGTTTCACTTGTGCTGGTTGTAATTAAGAAATTAATGATAATGTTACAATTTCATACTATCATAAGAAGTTTTCATTCCATGTTAGTAGGAAAAAGGATGTGTGTCTCTATCTGTATTTATGTTTATACCTGACTAAAATCCTGTTGTGTACTTTTATTTCGGAAAAAGCACCACCTGAATGTGGCCGATGCCAGCACTGCTTTGACTGGCTTCTGTGCTGGTGGCATGTAAAAAGCACAATTTGATGGTGCTCGATGCCAGCCCTCTCTGGCTCCTGTGCCAGTGGCATGTAAAAAAGCATCCACTACACTCTCGGAATGGTTGGCATTAGGAAGGGCATCCGGCTGTAGAAACACTGCCAGATCAGACTGGAGCCTGGTGCAGCCCTCTGGCTTCCCAGACCCCAGTCGAACCGTCCAACCCATGCCAGCATGGAAAACGGACGTTAAATGATGATGATGATGAGTGAAGGTGAGATGAGAAAAGTTAGTTGCATGAAGTGAATTTATATAACAGAGCTTACATTTCCAGCAATTCCATACGAGCAAAGATTATTGGAGTAGCTGACATAGTTCAATGACAGACAAATAAATATCGAGTAACTGAAAACTTGAAAGAATATGGGATATATTACTTTACCACGAGAAAGTATAGGAGTTTTAGAAGAACCCTTTGTCAGAACACTTGTTTCTTTAGATTTTATAGTTTTACTCTCAAACTGATAGGCTTAACTTTTGGATACATTTGACACAAGTACTCTGGTATATGGGTGCATCTGCTATCGTTTTGAGTCATTTTGACTGCACCCTTCATTATTGGTATGTGTGTGTGTGTGTGCATGTGTGTGTGTGTGGGCATGCCCTTAACCCTTTCGAACCCAACCTGGCTGAAACTGCCTCTGGCTCTGTAGTACAAATGTCTTGTTTCCATAAGTTTTGAATTAAAATCTTCCACCAAACCTTAGTCACAATTTATGTTCCTAACACTAGCTTAATGATAACTAAGTTATTTTACTAAATTCTTTGTTATATTTAAAATTAACTGAAAGAAACACAGAGCATCTCAAAATAAATACAGTAATGGAAGGGTTAATGTAGTTCTCAGCGTGACACATAGCGTGACACAGAATGTGACAAGACTGGTCCTCTGAAATACAAGTACAGCTCATTTTTGCCAGCTGAGTGGAATGAAGCAACATGAAATAGAGTGTCTTGCTCAAGGACAAAAAGTGTCGTTGATTATTGAACTCTTGACGTAATGAGTGTGAGCCAAAACCACTAAACCACACACCATCACACACTATGCTGCTGTAAAAGTTCGACTTATGCAGAAATGGTTATGGTAAAAGATATTTGTCCAAAGTTTTCCACAGTGGAATCAAACTCAGAATGAGTTGGTTGTGAAATAAACTTCTTAACCACCTCGTCATTCTTGCACCCGTCAGCATTTTCCCTTTGATCAAGTTATTGGTAAATTACCAATTTAGCATATACTGTCTTCCAAAGTATTATTGATAAGAAAACTCAATATTCAAAATTTCCATTAAGAAGCTGTAAAAAGGCACTAAACTCCACTTTATACGCACAGTGACATTTATTTCAAAAATAATCAATCCAGTAACCTTTAATTATTATTGGTTTATAACCTCATTTAAAATTTTGCTTTGAAAACTTTGAAGGATCATATTTCTAAATTAGTTCGTCAAAACACAATCATCAAAATTATTGGGGCGGTTTAAACCTTGTATAGGCAAAACATTGTTGTGATTATTCTATCTTATTTTACAATATATATCAGTGAAGTTTCTATAATAGCCAAACATTTTAATTACAATAGAGCATTTAAAAGATATAATACATTACATTCTGTGAATAATACCATGATAAAAGTAATGCACACTGCAAAGCAATTTATAATCAAAAAATAAATGGGCAATATTAGTTTTAGATTTACTATAGCCCTTGCATGTTTATTCCAGCTCTATGAACTGAATAATCAATAAAAGTCAATCAACATGTTGGCAACATCTTCTGTATTACTTGTATGTGACAAGTAATCCCTCTTTACCAATTCAATGAGCAGATAGCATCAGTAATCTAGGATACCAACCACATCCATCTTTAGTTACTTGCTTTACTTAATGTGTAATTTTGAATGGCTATTTCGTGGATATTGAAGAGATTTTCTAAATTTAGCTTCGGCGATGATAGAAATAATCTGTAGATATATGTAAATGGTTTCCACTTGTATGTAATATTTAACAAAGGAAGTAGTTTTCTAGTAAAGTTTCATTTGTTCAGTTTTTTGTTTTTTTTCCTAAAAAAATCTATTTTCTTTTTATTTCTATTTCTTGGGGAAACAATAATTTGTGTTGCTGGTTGGCTGAATTTTGTGACATTCTACATGAAATGTTTTGGTTTCAGTTTAATATGTTGGTACTTTGAAATACAAAAGGGGGACATTCATCATTTCACCAGTAAAGTAATGTTCATCTGCTTAGGTATCAAGATTAAATTTCTTTCTCAATTTAATTAAATATGTTGCTTTGACTTAGTGTTAAAATGCATATATATATATATATATATATACATACATATATATAAAATACAAAAATAGGACAAGAACACAAAACATCCAGACAGTTAGGTGATACAAAAAAGGGACAACAAAACATCCAGACAGACGATACAAAGAAGCCAGACCGATAGAATAAGTACTAGGCTTACAAAGAATAAGTCCTGGAGTCCATTTGCTCGACTAAAGGCAGTGCTCCAGCATGGCCACAGTCAAAGAATAAGAGAATATATATATACTCTCATACATACAAGTGTAGTGTAGGTTCTGATAGGGTAGAAAATCAGTTTATTTCCAGAGGAGCCCTCCATTTGAACCCCTGGCTATCTACACTTTTGAACTGGAACCTCAAGGAAAACTTAAAGTTCACTGGTGCAGAAATTCCAGGTACACCACTGGTAAAGGCAATGTGTGAGTATAACAAAGGGTATCATGTAACGAAATTAAGAGGACAAAGAATGAATTTAGCATATCTTTAATCATTAGTTACAATTGTTTCCGTCTCACTTCGTTTCTAACACCATTGTAGTTAAATAATTTTGCGTGGAAAGTTACACAATACTGCTGATTATATTGAAGTGACACTTTATCACACTGCAGAGAGAGTGAGAGAAAGAGCATGTGTATCTTTATCTTCTATCCTTTACTTATTTCAGTTGTTAAATTTTTAGTCAAATGATTCATATTCCATCAGACCCTTTTGCTGAACCACTAAGTTATGGGGAAATAAACATACCAATACTGGTTGCCAAACAGTGGTGGAGGACAAACAGACACACATAATCCCTGGCAAGTAAAAGCACCCACTACACTCTCGGAGTGGTTGGCGTTAGGAAGGGCATCCAGCTGTAGAAACTCTGCCAAATCAGATTGGAGCCTGGTTCGCCAGTCCTCGGTCAAATGGTCCAATCCATGCTAGCATGGAAAGCGGACGTTAAACGATGATGATGATGATACATATATATATATATATAGAGAGAGAGAGAGAGAGAGAGGGAGGCTTCTTTCAGTTTCCCTCTACCAAATCCACTCACAAGGCTTTAGTAGGAGACACTTGCTCGTGGTGCCACACAATGGGACTGAACCTGGAACCATGTGGTTGGGAAGCAAGCTTCTTATTTCTTTATTGTCCACAAGGGGCTAAACATAGAAGGGACAAACAAGGACAAACAAAGGGATTAAGTCGATTACATCAACCCCGGTGCGTAACTGGTACTTAATTTATCGACCCTGAAAGGATGAAAGGTAAGGTTGACCTCGGCAGAATTTGAACTCAGAACGTAACGGCAGACAAAATACAGATAAGCATTTCGCCTGGCATGCTAACGTTTCTGCCAGTTGGCACCTTCTTACCACATAACCATGCCTGCACCTATCTTCATTAGTTTTAAAGTTAAATTCTTGATGACAAAGCAGAGAGGTTAGACTGCCCTGGCATGTTTACACACTGCATGAAAGCTTTGCTTGTTTGATCAATTAGCATGCAACTTTTGGAAGAGATTTAGAAGAGACATTAGCGTTATTTTACAGAAACTATGTACCAAAACTATGAAAATTGAGGGGTGGGGGGGGGGTTGTATTCTTGCGTTTTTTTTTGCCTACTTGTCACAAGAAGCTGGCTTAAGTTCAAAACATTTTGAGTCTGGAGAAAATATCAGTTGACACCTCCCACTTGCATTTACATCATATTCTGACAGGAAACCAAGAATGATCTTACAGTTTTACCATTCTTGCAGTAACCCATATGAAAAGAGTAAACCACATACTTAAATGATGAAGAGAAAAATACATTGCAGTGAAATAGCAATTCTATTTCATCTCTTCTTCTCCTTTTTTCTTCTTTATCTCAGTTTTGTATGTAACCACCCCCACACAAATTGTAAATACTCCTTATGTTCCACTCATGAGATGCCCCTGTGGTAAATAAAAGAAATCAACATCATCATTATTGAGGCAGTAATGCTTAGCGGTATTTTGCCTGTCACTACGTTTCGAGTTCAAATCCCACTGAGGCCGACTTTGCTGTTTATCCTTTTGGGATAGATAAATTAAGAACCAGTTGAGTACTGGGGTCGATGTAATCGTCTTTCCCTCCTCCCCACAGATTCCAGGCCTTGTACCTATAGTAGAAAGTATTAGTAAAGCAGTGATATGGCAGAATCTTTAGCAAACGGGGCAAAAGGCTTAGCCCCTTAACCAAAATTTCAAGCCTTGTGTCTATAACAGAAAGAAGTCTTTGTATTGTCACCATCATTATTATTGTTAGCAGCAGGAGTAGCAATTGTAATAGTAGTAGTAGTAGTAGTAGTAGTAATAGTAGAAGAAGAAGAAGAAGAAGAAGAAGGATTGTATGACTGAAGACTGTTACCCAGATTAGCATGTGATATCTTTCTAGTTATAACATCCATTTAGCTATAGTTAACAACTATATTTTATTAGATACCAATCAAAATATATTTAATACTTTCATTTTACACCATTTTTTGTGAACAAAAGCATCATTGGTCGCAAGTTTCCAATGCACCAATCACCAGTCCACAAGACTCACAACGGTGAGACTGACAAGGAACCATCTGTGCAATAAAGTATTTCCCAAAAGCAGCAGTGTATTCTTTTCTCCACAGTTGTACAGTATCAGTACTGCTTTATGCTGTTTTGAAAACACTTCTAATCAGTAGAGATACTCACAGGCTACTAAGTTTTGATTATCCTCCATATTTCGTCAGTATCTCTAGCCATATTTTAGTTAATACAATATAAACAAGTTCAATGCTGAATTTGATGAGACGTCAAATCTGTTTAGATGAATAGCACGGTGTATTTATTATCTTTTATGAGAACCTTCATTTGCATATCTGACAGGAAATTTGGTAAGAAGATAGCTTGAGATTTAAAAGAACTACATAACCATTGGCAATTATCGACTTTAAACAACTAAATTTGAAACTCTGCAAGGCTATCATAGAACTGGCTATCTAAATAAAGTTGCAGAAAAAATTCAAAGGTTTCACAAAATCCATAAGATTGGAATTTGAAATCTTTTGCTAAGAGTTATATAATGATGCACACACAGATTTGCATGAGTGAAATTATAGCCATTTTGTTTAACACTTACAGGTCTTCCATATATGTATGCTTGTCTGTATTTCTTTCCTATTCATAGATTATGTTATTCTAATACCTCTCCATTGAAGGCTGAGTCAAAGGATAGGAGTTACAACCAGACAAAATTTTTAAGCGATTTAAATGCACAAGTCTCCAGTATCCAAATGGTTAAAAAGTTTCAGTTTCACCCAGGAGCCATGACCTGGATATGTCCCTGGCCCCTTAGAGTGTAAGAAGTTAAAGGCTGAAATAGTTGCTTACAGGGAAAGTCCCTTCTCTGAAGACCTTCTGCTGTTTAGCTCCCTTGACTGTTCCTTAACATCGTCTCTCTTAGAAATAATCAGATGATTTAAAATTTTAGCTTATCTTTTAGGGAGCTGGAATTAAGCATTGAATTCATTGAGGCATTCGAGTGTTTGTTGTGGCTCTCTGCACTTGTAGCTCAAATCTTTCCTGTGTCAACTTTGTTTTGCATCCTTTCAGGTTCAGTAAAGTAAAGAACAGGCTGGTAAACTAGTGGAGTTGTTAAAGAACCAGATGAAATGCCTTGTGACACTTGTTCTGGCTCTTTGCATTGTGAGTTCTTGAGTTGTAGACACAATCTATTGTCCAGTTTAACACCATCAGCTGGAGTGATGGTATTTGATGGTCTGTAGTGGAGTTTACTCCATTGTAAACATTCAGGCTAAGGCTCTGATTTGAGGATAACTTCCTATCTTCCTCCCACCAGTCTCAGAGACCATGAAAACCCAAAGGATCACAAGTACTGTCCTTCTCTCCTTGACTAAGCATTAAAAACAAAAAGAATCCTTCAGATCTTTATTGCTATCCTTTTATTGTAACAGTTCAAAGCTATGGAGTTTCTTGCGTCACAGATCATAGCTACAGTAGTTCTGTTATCAGAAAACAGTTATGGTTGTCCTGCTGTGATAGGTAATAAATATACTGTTTCTATTGTAACAGAATACAGCTCTAGGGTTTTTACTGTATCAGAATACAGTTCCAACATTTCTATTGTTAACAGTGTTTTCTTGTAAAACATGCTTTAATGAGCATATTGAGAATATATATGTATTTTTATGAAATAATCACAACAAAATCTAAATCGGTGTGTATTTATTTAAACATATTTGTTTTACTTTTACTTCAAATTTCTAATTTGTCTTTTGAAATACACATTTGTCTCTTTATTTCTTTTTAACAAATTATTTATAGATAAATTGTTTTCAAATTTTCAGAATATATTTATCCATATTTGTTTTATTTTAAACATTGTTGCACATAAAACTTCACTTTACACTATATTTAATGCTGATTTTTATTGCTCCATTCTATTTGATGTTATTTTTATTCACTTTTGTTTTTTTAAATATACAGCATGTCTGGAAAACAGCTTAGACAATCAAAAAGTTAATGTTCAGTCTCATTTTATGCAAATATATACAAATGAAATGTCTATCTACTATTTTTGAACTCATGTCTAAAACATGAAAATTATTTCTCTAACTCATGCGACTATTTAAATGTCAGATAAGTTTATTGCAGATAACACTGTTCTCCAAGTTTGAACAAACAATAAACTACAAACAGAGTAAATATCAAATTTTGGTTGTTTACTACTTCACAAAATTTGTATTATGTTGGCTTTCTACAAAATCTAGTAAATATATGGCTGTCATTTATATATTTTCAATGGATTGTTAATATTAGTTTTACTCCTCAAAACTGCATTACATGTCTAGCTCAATTAGAATAGATTATAATTTTAGTAAAAAATTGCATAATTGTTTGAATCATGTTTATATGGAAAACTATCTGCAGAATATTGGTGATGAAATAAGACAGTATTGAAGGCTAAATAATTAAGATTGCATATCAAAGAAACCATGGTTATAATTGACTCATATAAAGAGATGTCATGAATAGTAATTTATGACCCCTTTTGTTACCATATTTCTACCTTTGTTTCATTCTACCTTTGTTTCAATCAATTTTTAAAATAGTGAAGAATTTAGTAAAATAACTATGTCATTATTAAGCTGGTGTTTGAAATGTAAATTAACATGAGATTTCAAAGAAAGATTTTTCATTTAGATCACTTTGAAACAGGAAGTTTGTGTCAAAGAACCAGAGACAGCCTTAGGCAGGTTGTTATCAAAAGGGTTAATGTATTCATATTGTAAGGATAGTGGTAGTGGTGGTGGTGGGGATGGTTTCTTGTAGTATCTGTGAAAGATACATTTGTATCATGAGGTTGAAGTAAAGTTGAAGGATATGTATTTTGGCATAACAGGAATATAGTTTAACCATGTTATAACTGGATATTTCTCAACCGTTTACTGTTCTCTTTGCACATTTTAAAAATATGCAAAACAAAGCAACATTATGTGTTCTAACAAGCAGCCTATCATCTTTCTTCACAAGCTTTCAATAGATTTTACATGTCCTATGTACCCTAGCTTTTCAAATTTAATATCCGACAATTTATATTATCCTCTCATTTGTATTGATTACTTATATAATATACGTTGCCGTTGCCAGTACCGCTGGACTGGCCCTCGTGCCGGTGGCACGTAAAAAGCACCTACTACACTCTCGGAGTGGTTGGCTTTAGGAAGGGCATCCAGCTGTAGAAACTCTGCCAAATCAGATCGGAGCCTGGTGTAGCCATCTGATTTGCCAGTCCTCAGTCAAATCGTCCAACCCATGCTAGCATGGAAAGCAGATGCTAAACGATGATGATGATGATGATGACAGTGCATAAATGCAGGAATGAAATCTGTTTAGGCAGTGCAGCCCCAGTCCAAAGTTTTTTTACAAACAAGATAGATTTTTTCAGTCTTAATTTTAAAAACAAATACAGGTAAAATAATAATTATTATTTTAAAATTTGCACAGGAATCAAATAAGATAAATCCAATAAAAGAAAAGCGGTTCCAAGCCAGTCCAAAATGTTTCTACACTCATTTATTTTGGGGATGAAGATTTTCAGGAGGATTTAAAAATGTTTATATTGATCCCACAAAATCTTAGGGATGTACCTGCTAATGCCC
>NC_068981.1:188818974-188844986 GCF_001194135.2 Octopus bimaculoides
AAATCGACCCCAGGACTTATTCTTTGTATGCCTAGTACTTATCCTATCGGTCTCTTTTGCTGAACCACTAAGTTACGGGGATGTAAACACACCAGCATCGGTTGTCAAGCAATGTTGGGGGGACAAACACACACACACAAACATATACACACACATACACATATATATATACATATATACGACGGGCTTCTTTCAGTTTCCATCTACCAAATCCACTCACAAGGCTTTGGTCGGCCCAAGGTGCCATGCAGTGGGACTGAGCCGAGAACCATGTGGTTCGTAAGCAAGCTACTTACCACACAGCCACTCCTACACCTATTTGATCACATTTCACAATGTATCACATACCAAGCAGAAGAAATAAGAAATGCTTTAAGTAATTAATTTTACCATCGTAAATTAGTTACCTAGTATTAAAAATAAAATTTTGTTTTTACCGAATGCAAAAACTTTATGAATTATAATTTACTGTTTCTCAATAATTAACAAAAACTGTGACTACATTACTAAAGAAGCCTGTAGTCTTATGAAATAGTTAATTTGCAGTATTACATAAGTCTTGTGATCTGAAAATGCAGTTATTGGGAATTCAGTTCTTCGTTTTTGTTAGTTATGACTTGACAACACACAGACACCTAATCAACACAATACTTATTAGAACTTAAAAAAAAAAAATTACTGCTTTTAAGGTAGTATTTTAACAAATATTTTCCATCTCTCTGAGGACGATTTAACTCCATTTTTATTTACTTTACACATTTAAAATTTACTGTGCAGAAGTAACCATAGCAAATTGCTGAAATTCAATAGTGTATTTTTCACATGAAGCTACAAGATGTATAATTAGTAAGAATCCTAGTTTTACATATCTGTTCACCTGTCTATGTATTTATGTACACACATACACACACAATATGATTAACAATATATACGTGTTTGTGTATGTATACGTATATATTATATATATATTGTATTACATATATATGTATGTGTATATCTGATATATATTGTATTATAAATATTACATTATCATCATCATTTAACGTCCGTTTTCCATGCTGGCATGGGTTGGACAGTTTGACTGAGGTCTGGAGAGCCAGCGACTGCACCAGGCTCCAGTCTGATCTGGCAATGTTTCTACAGCTGGATGCCTTTCCTAATGCCAACCACTTTGAGAGTGTAGTGGGTGCTTTTTATGTGCCACCGGCATAGGAGCCAGCCTGGAGGTGCTGGCATCGGCCACGTTCGGATGGTGCATTTTACATGCCACCAGCACAGGAGCCAGTCAGGCAGTCCTGGCATCAATCACGTTCAGATAATGCCTTTTACACACCACCTGTATGGGAGTCAGTCAGAGGTTATTGGCATCGGCCATGTTCAGATGGTGACTTTTGTGTGCCACTGGCATGGGAGCCAGTCAGGTGACACTACATATATATACATATCACATATATAAATATACACACACATAGATATATATATATTACATAAAGAAATATACATACATATATATTACATATATAAATATACATACAGATATATATATATATATATATATATATATAAATATACATACATATATAAAGTAAAACAGTACTTTTTACAAACATTTTATATAGAGGGTTTTTGTTATTTCTCTATCTGTGAAGCAATTTCATTTCATTCATAATTTTTTTTCTTTTACATCATTATGCATCTGAATTAATAAAAGTTGATTCCATTGGGTTCATCTGAATTATTTCCCTTGGCTTGCTTTTTGGTATTATGCAATTTAAACTTGCTATAACCATTGTTATTCTTTCTACTAGCAAAAGTCACTGTCTATTGATCAAAGCAGGCTTCAAAAGACTATACTCCACTGGTGAAGGGGAATAATAGCAAAACATGCCTGTCATTGTTATCTTGCACGCTAACATTTTTTTAAAGTTAGATTATATCTAAAAGTATTAAAATTCAATTTGCAGTAAGTTTTAATTTCTTCAATTATCTCCTTCTTTCTTTAAGTGTCACTAACAATTACCTCCTCTATGTAGAGTTCTGTTTTCTTTGGTACATTAAGAAGTAAATTTCAATTCATTTAAAATTTATGTTATTTGGTGGTTCATCAAATGCCTGAATTATTTAATTACATGAGAGTGATAGATCCAGCCTACAGTATCCCATACTCAAAGTTTCATGCATCTGTACTTGGTCAATCTTCAGATGATCTAGCCAGTAGACGAGATACCAATCACCACTAATTTACGCCAGCACCATTACTAGTTTTGTTGACTTCCAGTTAGTCTAGCATATAGTAAGTTGATCTATGAACTTGCACTGGTCTAGATGTTTATATTAAGTCTGGCTTGATAGCTTTGTTGAGGTTTGCAAGAAAGAACTTGTTCTTAAGTCAACACTTAGAAATTCACTCTGATCTTCATTTTAAAGAACGTTTCCATAGGGTGATTGAAGTATTTTTCAACATTGTAGAGACTACTGTAACTTTTACAAGGGTTGTACTTGCTACTGAATATAATATAGACCAGGCGATATATATCATCACACTGTATATTACTGATAATTACTGATCAGTGTATTACCATCAATTCTGCTAGTTAATAATATCATAAGTTATGGATAAGTTACTGATAATATATGCATCATTATCATCATTTTAACAGCCATTTTTCTAAGCTGGTATGGGTTGGGCAAGACATTTTAAGACTGGACGCCTTTCTTGATGACAATCATTTTAATCATGTTACAGGGGTACAGTGCACCTGTTCTAAAACCTGGGAAACATATAATTATAAATATAAATGTCTGTATGTGTGTGTATCTGATTTTTTCAAAGTACAGCCAAGTTGCTTTCTTCGCTCCATAACATGGAAGCATATTTGATCTATATGGCATTTATGCCATTTGATTAGAATAGGTGAACTGAAAGTGCAGAAATTGTTGATTGTTTAAAACTAAAGAAACCTAAAATGCTTCTTATTCAAAGATAATAAATATGGGCTTCCAGCAGCAAACTTTTTTATGAAAGTTAATGCAAACCAATTCTAACTCAGAAATGGAGAGAATTTCCAATGTAAGGTGTAGCCTTATAAAAAATGATCTGAGGCAGCATCCTTCATCTTCAATGAAGAAATATATAATTAGAGCAAAAATATGGAAATAGAGGCAAATACATTGTCTTAAACAGGCCAACTGAAGATCAACATGGGGAAATATAGATTAGATCCATGAACAGTCTTTTATTAACTTGACATGTACATAATAGACCTATGCACATGTCAACATATTTTTGAGTATGAAGATCTACAAAGTTTGTGTCTGACACATACAATGTATAACTGCTAACCCCTGCCATCCACACTTAC
The DNA here is from genome assembly GCF_001194135.2 of Octopus bimaculoides. Taxonomy (NCBI): domain Eukaryota; kingdom Metazoa; phylum Mollusca; class Cephalopoda; order Octopoda; family Octopodidae; genus Octopus; species Octopus bimaculoides. The sequence goes on from NC_068981.1 coordinate 188,822,337, forward strand.
TGGCTTAGCATGTCAAATAAAATGCTTTACAATATCTGATCTGGCTTTTATCATCTTAGTTCAAATCTCACTAAGGTCAGATTTGCTTTTCCTCTTTCCAGGGTTCACAAAAAAATATACTGGGGACAGTTTTATCAACTGGTTAGTCCACATTACTCTGTATGTAGCACAAGGCTGATTTTCTTGGTTTCTCCGTCATATATACTCCTCCCTGGATGGGACACCAGTGCCCAGCAGAAGTACTCATTTTATCAACTGAGTGAACTGGAGCAATGTGAAATGAAGTGTATTTTACTCAAGAATGCAATGCACTACCTGATCCAGGAATTGAGACCACAATCTTATGATCATGAGTCCAACATCCTAACCACTAAAGCCATGCACCTCCACTAATTTAACCTGTTACTCTCAGCATCATTTCTGACTTTGTGCTACTATTTTACTTGTCTCAGTCATTTGACTGTGGCCATGCTAGAGCATCACCTTTAGTCGAACAAATCAACCCCAGGACTTATTCTTTGTAAGCCTAGTACTTATTCTATCGGTCTCTTTTGCTGAACTGCTGAGTTACGGGGATGCAAACACACCAACATCGGTTGTCAAGCGATGGTGGTGGGGACAAACACAGACACACACACACACACATGCACATATATATATGATGGGCCTCTTTCAGTTTCTGTCTACCAAATCCACTCACAAGGCTTTGGTTGGCTCAAGGCTATAGCAGAAGACACTTACCCAAGGTGTCATGCAGTGGGTCAGAACCCAGAACCATGTGGTTGGGAAGCAAGCTTCTTAACACACAGCCACACCTAAGAAATTCATATCAAATTACGGTTAGAATAGAGATTGATGAATGTGAGAACTTAATCAAACACAATGGAGTCTATACACTGTTTCTTTACTATTTCTTGAGGTCACTCACTTTTACACTTAAAATTGCAAGTACTGTGCTTTTTATTTTTTTATTGTGCTCTGTTGAAGCAGTGAAATATTGGGTTGGTGCATAATTATTCCAGCTTTTTTGCAATAAATTTTATTCAACAAAAACAATAACAGCATTTAACAAAAACATCTTTAAATGAGTATTCTGGGGCATATTCACCATCTGCTTCAATTACTGCTCCCCATTTACTTGGCAGATGGTCAGAATAATCATTTAAAGATGTTTTTGTTAAATACTGTTATTGTTTTTGTTGAAAAAAGTGTATTGAAAAAAAGCCGCAATAATTATGCACCAACCTAATAGTTATTTATTTGAGGTAATTTATCTCACTGGAATGATTAATCAATGGCTTCATTTATGTAATCCTAACTTAAAAACCAATGATTTGGTAAAATCCCTTATCAAGCATTGCACAGGTTTCAGACATCTTGGATTCATGGCAGCTGAACATATACATATCTGTGTGTATATATATTCTCTAGTTTAAGTTGAATCTATGTATTAAGTCTTTTCATCAGCAAATGTTCTGTCATTATTCTTAAGCTTTTTTTTAGAACAGTAATCTTAATTAAATACACATACACACACACACACATAGACACATACGTGTCTATGTATGTATGTATATATATGTGCATGTGTGGTCTGGTCTGGTGTGATGTGGTGAATGAGTGTGTGTGTTGCAACATAAAAAGTACCCAATTCACTCTGCAAAGTGGCTGGCATCAGAAAGGGCATCCAGCTGTAGAAACCATGCCAAAACAGACAACTGGAGCTTGGTGCAGCTCCCCAGCTTGCCACTCTTGTTGACCCATCTAACCCATGCCAGCATAGGAAAGCGGATGTTATATGATGATGATTATGATGCATGATTTTGTTGAAAGCAATTCACAGTTTGTAAATTTTTTAAATATAATTTGTAATCATGTTATATGATTAAAGAAAAAAATACCCTCAAGCAAGCTAACTAAATTGATGAAGGCTGCTTGATGTTACACATCTCTGTTGTAACAATAAAAAAATAGCAACAGAAATTGGGTTAAATCAGTAATTAATGTTTTGATTATGAATTTATTTTGAAAGACATTGACAACACAAAGCTAATAATTGTAGGTAGAATATAATCTCTGTTAATATTCCTATAAATTCTAAACATTATTTTTTATTTAAAAAATTTTTTTTTTTTTGTTATAGAATATTCTCTGCAACAAACTTTGTATCTGTGGAGTTTAAACTCATTTGGTTTTGCAAGGTAGACTGAAATGTAAATTAAATCACGCATGCTAGAGACAATTATTATTAAAAACCTTATTCATAATGTAGGCTAAAATATGTGTATGTATATGTGCATATATATCAATCAAAGTGTGCAGTATTATATATCCATTACAGCTGATCTCACTAATCGGTTTTGCACTAGGGGTTCAATGGAGTGTTTAGTAACAGTCCGATTATGTAACCTTGTGCTCTTCAGAAGTAGCCGTTATGGAATGAAATATGGCATGTACACTTACACACAAACAAACAAGTAACTTAAGAGCTTTTAACACTTTAGCGTTTAAACTGTCCATAACCAGCCCAAATATTCTACTGTTTTATGTTCAAACTAGCCAGATTTGACCTCTTACACCTACCCTACAATGTAATTCTAAAAATAAACAACCACACCATCGAAATCCCAAAGCAATGAAAAAATTGCATGATCAATTCAAAACATCAATGCATAACCATTACATTTGGCAGATTAATCTGAATGTGAAAGGGTTAAAGTGAGAATGGAAATAGACATTGCTCAAATGAATGCATACAGATCTTCAGAAGACCAATTCTTGATAAAAAGCTTACACTGTTTCAGCAGTGAAACTTTTCAATGTTCTTCATAATCACTAGAATCAATTCAGATGAACACATGAAGAAATAACTTAAATTTTACTTGGCATGTATAGACAAAGTGAAGAGGAAATAAGGCACGTTTTAGAGATTCTATCTCATTGGTTGAGATAATGGCAGATTCCCTGAGGTATGCTGACTGGAACTGGTGTTAATCATAACTCTAGTTGAGCTCCAACTTAGAACACACGCAAGTAATATATATATATTTTACAGAATACTTTACAACTTAAAATATATTTTTTCTTTTGATAAAATTGAGCCTGGCAGCTAAATTAAACATTGCTGTCAGCCGTATGTTTGGTACTCTTGTTCTGTATGATCTGATATATCTATATTATCTTTTAAATTATATATATAATGTGAGTTGTTTTATGGCACCAACAGAATCTTCATTCAAGCACACCTAAACAGAATAAAGAAATACATTGTTCTATCAAGGAAATTTCTTTACTTTCTTTATAGTGGCAAATTCACCTGATAAAACTAAGGATGACTCCTCTATTGGATCTAAAAATGGTCAAGTGTCACGTAAGTCATTCTCCAATTCAATATGTGTTTGATCCTCATTTGGCCATTTATGAAATAAGGTCAGTTAGAAGATAACCTGTGTAGTGGTATTTGTTTTGCTTTTTGTCGTGGTACATCAATGTTGTCATTTAGTTTAACCAAAAAAAAAAAAAAAAGTACCCCTTTTTAAGTTCTCTTCCCAGCATATGGACACCTTGTAGTTATTGCTTTTTAGATGCTAGGCTTTAAACATATTTTTTGTTTTGTTTTTGTTTGTGAATAGTTTCCAATGTTGATATTATATCCCCAAAATAAATATCTGTACTTTTGCCTTTAAAATAAATGTGAGCTTGAAACATTTCTTCTTATTCTTAGAAATTTGTTTTTTTCCTAATTATGCTGATTATTCACTTTCATTTGCAATTCAATATCAAACGTAATTTTATTAGATATTATCATTAATCTTGAAATATCCAGACCCCTACTATTAAATGACTTCATTTAGCCATATTATTTTTCTAATAAACTATTAGCCATTTGATAATGATAACTAGTAACTTGCATAAAAGTATCAAAGAATATACAGAAACATTGCAAAGAATTAATATTATTATAAACTTGGGAGCTCATATTTTGTGTCAGTTATTAAATTTATGAAGCAATTAACAATAGTTCAATATCTGTGATTTATATGTATAAACCAACAATATAAAGTTATATTTTTTTCTCTCTTTTCATTAATATTTTTCTATAAATTATAAAGCAACAAACTTTATTACTTTAGATGTATTTATTGCATAAGGGATAGTTTTGTATAATAATAAACTTGCTTTAATGTTTAAAAAGAATGTAAATTTCTTTTTACCCTTCAATTTTATTTTACTATCAGAGAAATATTTTATTTACTATCAGAGAAATAAAACTTAAACTGAGAACATAAATCATTAGAAGCTAGATGTGAATTCTTTAAAAATGACCAGTATGAATTAAGCAAAAATGTTTATTTTCAATGTCCTTGTAATGAAAGAAAATTTTCAGTTTCTAAATTCAATCCCATCATATGAAGCAGTTTACATAAAAAATAAGATTAAAATGCTTTCAGACTTACTATGTTGAGAGTTTATGACGAGAGGGTTTATGCTAGAACAATTATATCAATATATCAACAAAGCTCTTTATATTAATATCATGTTTCCATTAGATATCACATTGTTTTTAAAATTTTAAAGGCATATTTACCATTTAGCCCTATTTTGTCACTAAAAATGAATGTCATAAGGCAATTTTTCTAATTTTTTGCTCTTAAGTCAATATTGTTATTATCATTTTATTTCACTTTTTAGTCTCTCTTAGTTATGTTATTTGTCTTATAACCATTGCAATTGTAATTGATAAATACTGTGTACTAAATTATATTTATGTTCATCATTTACATTCATAAACCCAAACATCTACCTTGATTACCTGAATAAGCAGGAGACCATCAAAGCTCAAATGATTCTTTTCAACACCAACTAAATATCATAGAATCAGCTTTACCTTTTAACCTATCCATCATGATAATGAAAGTCAACTCACATAATCATATAAAAGCTCATAGCATTATATGAGATACATGCATGAGTTTTGATATTTAGTGACGAGTAAGGCAGTAAGCTGGCAGAAACGTTAGCATGCTGGGCGAAATGCTTAGCAGTGTTTCGTTTCTCTTTACGTTCTGAATTCAAATTCTATCGAGGTCAACTTTGCCTTTCATCCTTTCGGGGTTGATAAATTAAGTACCAGTTGCATACCTGGAGTCGATCTAATTGACTGGCCCCCATCTCTCCAAAAATTTCGGGCCTTGTGCCTAGAGTAGAAAAGAATATTTTGGTAACTTCAAGGTGGTGAGCTGGCAGAAACGTTAGCATGCCAGGCAAAATGCTTAGCAGTATTTTGTCGGTCTTTATGTTCTGAGTTCAAATTCCATCGAGGTCGACTTTGCCTTTCATTCTTTCGGGATCGATAAATTAAGTACCAGTTGAGTACTGGGGTCAATCTAATCGACTGGCTCCCTCCCCCAAAATTTCGGTCCTTGTACCTAGAGTAGAAAAGAATATTTAGTGAAGAGTAAACATGAATCATGTGTTCTTGTTTGTGATAAGGTGCATGTATTGGTGTGACAAACAACACCAATTCAATGTTAAACAGCAAGTTTTTATAACAGTGTTCATACAAAAGTGGATGTGAATAAATAAAAGGTGTACAAACGTGATTACATCTTATGTGATTAATGCTGAAACAGAAGAGAGTAAGAAATGCGCCTGCTTCATAATGTGGTAGCAGTAATGACCAAAGGTGAAGTGAGCTAGCAGTTCTTGCTGGCTGTGTTAGTTGACGAGTCAAACTACCCAAAAGCAAGAGTGGTGAAAAAAGAGAAAGGTCGTCGTCCCTCTAGGATTTTTATACCTCTCTAGTGGAAATGCCATTGCAGTGCAACCTCCCAATGACAGAATGAGGGAGTAAAACTCTGCTCTGTTCCTTTTAGCCCTTATGGCCCTGCTATAAATATTAACACATCATCAAATGGTTAGTCACTCTTACTTTGCTTAAAGTATATAAAGAAATAATTTCCCTTATGTCCTAAAGTCCTGACATAAAATATCAGCTTTTGTAATACCCTACATTTGTTGGTGTCATCTTGACAATACCAGAATATTGCATATGTCTAGTTAAAAAAAATCTCTTTATTTTCAAAATTTATTCATGTGGCTGTGTGGTAAGAAATATACATCCAGACCTCACGTTTTCATGTTCAGTCCCATTGTGTGACATTTTGAGTGCCTTGTACAATAGCCTCAGGCCAACCAAAGTCTTGCAAGTGGATTCAGTGGATAGAAACTGAAAGAAGCCCATTGTGTGTGTGTGTGTGTGTGTGTTTGTTCCCCACCAATGCTTGACAACTAACTTTAGTTTGTCAGCATCTCAGTAACTTAGTGGTTTGGCAAACAAGACTGACAATAAGTACAAGGCTTAAAAAAGTAAGTACTGGGGTCAACTCATTTGATCAAAAGGCCTTCAAGGCAGTGCCCCAGTATGGCCACAATCTAATGATTAAAAGAAAATGAAACTCTTTTGTAAGTCACTGATTGAAATCTAATAAGATAATTAATTTTTTGATATATTTTTGTTATTAACATCATCATTAGAGGTAAAAAAAAAAAAATGTTTAATATTCACAGCTACATTTTCTAAAGATAAAATTAATAATCTGAAATATAATAATCTTATTAGCTGCCACTTATCTCAGACGTTTAGATGCTTCCAATCTACTTCCAGAAGTTATTAGCAACTTTATTCAGAACCATCCAGTAATAGTAATGGGAAATTATCCAAAGGCATTTTGGTCTGAAGATATAGAAGGCACTGACATTAGCTATCAGAAAAGTTCAGACTTCAAGAGGAAGCTTAAAACATTTTTTCTTCATGGATCTGAGAAATACTTTTTATAGCTAAATAAATATTCTTAATATCTTGTTCAGCAGTATAAGCAAACTGTTTCCTATATGGAGCATTTACCAAAGTCTTATAGAATGAATTGGTCAAAACATTTTGTGGGGGAGTAATGAGGAAAATATTTCACAATTGTAACTTCAGTCCTAACATCTCAAATAGTTCAAAAAACAAGGATGGCTAAATAGGCATTTCAACTTTGTAAACATTTCATATAGAGACAGGCATGGCTGTGTGGTAAGAAGTTTGCTTTTCAACCACATGGTTCCGGGTTCAGTCACAATGGACGGCATCTTGGGCAAACTGTCTTCTACTATAGCCTTGAGCCAACCAAAATCTTGTGAGTGGATTTGGAAGATCGAAAATAAAAGATGCCCATCATGTATCATCATCATCATCATTGTCGTCGAACATCTGTTTTCCATGCTGGTATGGGTGGAACGGTTTGACTGAGGTCTGGAGAGCCAGCAGTTGCACCAGGCTCCAATCTAATCTGGCAATGTTTCTAAGGCTGGATGACCTACCTAATGCCAACCACTCCAAGAGTGTAGTGGGTGCTTTTTATGTGTCACTAGCACAGGAGCTAGTCAGGGAGTAAGGCATCAGCCACTTTCAGATGGTGCTTTTTACATGCAACCCGCATGGGATATATATATATATATATATGTATGTATATTAAAACTGAAAATGTCTGTGTGTATGTGTGTGTGTGTGTATCGGTATGTCCTCATTTTGCGCCAAATGGTTTTGTTATACGACACCATGTTTTACAATCCTGGAAATGATAAGGATGATATCCTGATATAAGCTTAAACTTTATGGCAATCACCATGCAATGACTAAGGAAAATAGTCTAATAACGGGCATATAAGCACTTGACAGAAAAAAGGCTTTCCCATCCACATGCGAAGGTAACACACTCAGTCATCTTAACAAAGGGATGTGGGTTCGCTTCCCATGCAGATGTGAAAACCTTCTTTTTTCTGTTGAGGGTTTATATGCCCCGTTATTAGACTATTTTCCTTAGTCCTTGCATGGTGAATGGCAAAAGCTTTCAGCTTATATAAAAATACCATTATTATTATTTAGAGGATTGTAAAATACGGCACCGTATAACAAAGCCATTCACACCGAAAGCATATATATATTTATATATATATATGCTTATTATAGCCTCAGGCCGACCAAAACCATGTGAGTGGATTTCGGACTCGGAAACTGAAAGAAGACTGTCGTATATATGTGTATGTGTGTGCCTGTGTCTTGTGTTTGTACCCCTACCATTACTTGACAACTGATGTTTCTGTGTTTACATTCCTGTAACTTAGCAGTTTGGTAAAAGACACTGACAGAATGAGTACTAGGCTTACAAAGAATAAATCTTGTGGTTGATTTCTTCGACCAACAGCGGTGCTCCAGCATGACCTGTCTATTGACTGTAACAAGTAAAAGATAAAAAATATATTTCTTTCACACCTTCATCATCATCATCATCATCATCGTCATCCCTATCATTATTGTCATTACTGACGATGATGATGATTTGTTTTAAACAACACTTGAAATTCATTACTTGCAGTCAAACTGAGAAGAACTGATCAGTAGACAAAGATTGCAATTTCTGTTCTTCTCTGAGTAGTCATTATTTCCAAGCAGCTGAGATAACAATTTCTTTCAAAAATAACAACCATATTTTCAAAAATATTTAGATCACATAAAGAGGGGGGGAGCCTAATAGAAGATTATATGATTTTTATGCCACATCATAATTCTTTAATATCATTCTGTTTGTCATATTGTTTGTGTGTTTGAGTATCACAGACTAAACAGCTTTGACTACAGAATGTAAATAAAGGCAAAATCACAATCTTTAACATAAGTACAGACATAGCTGTGTGGTTAAGAAACTTACATTGCAACCATGTACTTTCCATGGTACTTTGTGGAAAGCTGTCTTATATATTTATATATAAGCTTGACCGCTAAATCCATGAGTTTTTTCATTCTCTCTTTTTTTATTCTATCTCTAAGTTACAAGGACATAAACACACCACCATCGGTTGTCAAGTGATGTAGGGGGGACAAACACACAAACATATACACACACATACATATATATATATACATATATATGACAGGCTTCTTTCAGTTTCCGTGTACCAAATCCACTCACAAGGCTTTGTTTAGGCCGAGGCTATAGTAGAAGACACTTGCCCAAGGTGCCACGCAGTCGGAATGAACCCGGAACCATGTGATTGGTAAGCAAGCTACTTACCACACAGCCACTCCTGCGCCTGTCTAAAAAGAAATACGAAAATTTATAAACTAAGGAAGTTCCACAGGTTCTGTTTCTATAAATATAGCTTGAAAGAATTTCTCTCAAAGTCATCAGAGCATAATCTCAAAATACAACAAACTATGCTGATACATTGAAACAACTTCATATTGAAATAGCTTACAAGAAACAATTCTTCACTGAAAGAAACAACACATATCAGTGTTTTCTAGAGTTGTTGTTGTTGTTGTTGTTGTTGTTGCCATTTAGCTCCAGGTCAATCCTGATAGAGCAGGTCCATAGCATTCCAACCAAGATCGTTCTTTTATTTATTTATTTATTTTTGACATAGTGTATTGAAAATTATATTATCCAAAGTATTCTTTCTCTAATACGGCAAGGTGAGATTTGAAGAAGATTCGGCTACTATTTCTAGCAGGTCTAGCAAACATTTAGCAGCATCCGTATTGGCTGGAGCATTGTGTAATATAAAAAAACTAGAAGTGAATATGTTAGAAATCATGTTTTTATATAAAGCTTCACGTTTTCATGAATAAGAAAGCTAGAACAAATTAGAGTTCCAGAACAGGAGAGCAATCGATCTCAGGATTTACAGTATGATGTAATATGGATAATATTTTCATCTGAAAATATTGTGTAATACAAGCAAAATCTTTGTTTTCAAGCATTATCATATGTAGTTATCCATGCTGGCAAGGATTAAGCAAATCTGTCTTACAGCATTTACTTGTCATGATCTTTTGTCATATTTTAGTGCTTTTTATAGATCGTAAAACAGAATTGTTCCTAATTTAAATTGAGTTATATAAACTATTTGTTGCATTACAGAAAATTTGAATCATTTGATCAGTTGAAAAAAATATGTCTGAAATACTAGAATCTGAAAGAAGATGCTTTGAAAAATAAAATTGCTATAACTCCAATATGAAGAGAATATGGAATGGTATTTATATAAACTCTAGGAACAGATGCTGGTTAAATGGAATACATTATCATTAACATGCAGCTTCATGTCTCAAGACTACGTTTACTAATAACCTTACATTTTTCACAAGAAATATTATTATCCAGACACCAGATAGAAATTCTTATCAAAATAATATAAGTTACAGAATAATCTTTAGTTTGTAATTGATATTATATGATATCTGCTTTGCTAAATAAATAATGATATAAATGAAAATTTCATGCTATAATAAATTATGTAGCTCAGACAATTATGAGAAGAAATCGTATCTGATACCTCTTGTATCTAATAGAGTCAGCTATTCTACCTTGCATCTAATAGAGTCAGTTATTCTATCATTAATTAGTGGACATAATTATGTAAAAATAATTAACTAAGGGATCATGAAGTGGAGAGGTTACTTTGGTTTTAAACATGAGTATTCTTTTCAGTAGATCAGTGTTTCTCAACCCTTTTTTCCTAAGGACCTCTTTGATTCTTGTTTTACTTGGACGAACCCTCATAGCCGTTTGACGTGTAAAAATTCATATTTTTACAATTATATTAGGAAGTGTGTTAAAAAATTGTTAAAATATGTTGTGTATTATAGAAACATAATTTTATTGCACATAAATTTTAACAAGAAACTCTTTATGGATTCTCAAGAGTCATAAGGACCCTGGTTGATAATAGCAACTCCTTACTATTATTGGAAATAAAACAGTTCTCCATCTCAATGATGGATCATTGGTGTGATGGACTTAATTATTGGAAGTGGAAGCAAAACTGGACAAGTTCATAAAGGTTTTGTGCAATTCAACAAAATCAACATTCGAATTGTATTTATTGGTAAATTTGCCTTGGCTTTTAAACTTTGATAAATTTTCTTTAAGCAATCCCAAAATTATAGAATTCACTAACAAAATTGTAAGAAAAATATATCATATTACAATGTAAACAAGTTTTATTACATATCTTCTAAAATACAGGTACTCAAAACCAAATAGTTGAATATTTTCAAGAAAGGAAAAGCAAATCATATGCATATTAAGATCCCACATATACTTGTTGTCTCCAAATAAAATAAAATTCATCCTTTATATATATTTCCATTTTCATCAAAATTATTCTATTTTAGTTTCTTATGAGAATTTAGTTAAAAATTCTTTGGAAAGTTGACTAATAAAGTATACATAAATTTAAAGTAACCTATAAATTAATAAATACAATGAACAAATTATCCAATTCTAATGCTGCTATTACATAGGTTAGCAATGAATATATTTTGTTTTAAATATTTAAAAGTCAAGTTCGAGGAATCTTTGGTCTGATCACAAAAAGAATTACACAATGGTATTATTTTGTGTTTATGAACAACAACAAAGACAGACATCTGGAATTACTGTTTATAAATTAGAAAGACATTGTAATTTATAATGAAAATTCTGCAAATTCCAATGAACATTTTACAAATTCTGCAGGTGTAGGAGTGGCTGTGTGGTAAGTAGTTTGCTTATGAACCACATGATTTCGGGTTCAGTCCTACTACATGGCATTTTGGGCAAGTGTCTTCTACTATAGCCTTGGGCCGACCAAAGCCTTGTGAGTGGATTTGGTAGACGGAAACTGAAACAAGCCTGTCATATATATGTATATATATGTGTGTGTGTGTGTGTGTGTCTGTGTTTGTCCCCCGCAACACAGCTTGACAACCGATTCTTGTGTGTTTACATCCCCATAACTTAGTGGTTCGGCAATAGTGACTGATAGAATAAGTACTAGGCTTACAAAGAATAAGTCCTGGGGTCGATTTGCTCAACTAAAGGTGGTGCTCCAGCATGGCCACAGTCAAATGGCTGAAACAAGTAAAAAAGAGTAAAAGAAATGATTATGAAATTGGAATAAAATAAAAAGGAAAAAAATCACCAGTGATAAATGAACATATTATTGTTAAATTGCAAGATGATATTGGCAGTCAAGTAATTGAAATACCTTGGAATTTCTGAATGGATTTGAATAAACCAAAGTTAAAAATATGTAATCTCAAACTAAAGAAGTTTGGTGATCAACTCATGAGAGTTTGGAGAAAGTATGCTGCATAAAAGAAACTAGTCAGAGAATAAATGTTGTGTGCTTGAGTGCTGCAGAATGTAAAAGAAATAAAATGAAGTTTTACATGGATTTGATGAATCCAGTTCATGCATCATTAATTCAAGAGATTGAAATTCCCGGATAATTTTGGGAGATTATGAAGTTTTAAAGCTAACAATCTTTTCAAAGGATGGCTACATCTTCCATGTGGGATTAAAGCAAGCATTGCTATGTTTCAACGGAACTGAGCATGTTGGGAATGACATTAATAATGTTATCATTCATCAAGAAATGCTGTTCTATAAACATGAATATTTGATAATGTCCATGGATTTTATGATAATCGTTTATGTACACCTAGAATCAAGAAGAATTACTGAACGATTACTTAAAAAAATATGCTCCCTTTAGTAAGGTTTTTTTTATTAACGGATATTTAATGTGTAATGAGGGTTTATGAGGGTTTTATTTACATCACTGTGTGTGGTATATCTTAGGTGTGTCTATAATTGTATATGTTGTGTGTATGTGCTGCAATGTCTATGTTGGTAATTGTAAGGTTATTGAATTCTGCTGAAAACCTGGATTCTGTTGCTTGGTCGCACTCAACTGGTGAGGCATTTTAATGTTTGTAAAAGTGTTTTTGCTGCCTTCATTGATGATGGGTTTTGATGGTAGTTGGCAGATGGTCTGAGAAGTAGTGCAAGATTGTTTTGCAAATGGTCCAGGTAACTAGCTGTGAGGAGCAGATGGTGATGCTTGGCGCAGAGATGTTGTTGACTTGTTGAGTAATTATGTATTTGTGAGATGGTGTTCATTGTTTAGCATATGAAAGGTTTTCTGTGATACTGTTTTGTTACCTTTTGTGTTTTGTCTGTGCTTTGGAAAAATAAAATCATAATAGGTACTAAAATGTACGACCTGGTAAGATAATTGTTGGCAATTATAAGTTGATTAATATGTTTCTTAAGATTTATGTAATATTTACATTTTAAAAAAAGCAAAAAAAAAAAAAACGTCTGTATTTCTAAAGTTAATTAAAAAACCAAATTTTAGCATTGTTATAAAACCTTTGTTTTGTAAAAATAACAAAATTCGATTAGAATGAGTTCTTTACAAGAGTCTAGTCTGATAGTAAATACAAGATCAGAGATCAGAATATAATTAAATCTAAGTATTATGAAAATTGTACCTTAAAAGTTAAGGTTATGTTTAGACATCAAAGAAACAAATTAAAATACAATGAAAGTAGTAATGATCTGTATAAAGGAAACAAACAAAAATCTGACACTATGATTCAGCAATTAAACGGAAATTTTTGTCATGTGTTGATATAAATTGTAATGTTTAACGCAAGCCTCCTCCTTCATGTGTTATTAAAACAATGTTGGTATCTTAGTAATAAAGTAGGTTTTGAAAAAAATATTTAATTGAATGGAGAGAGGTGGTGCCTTTCATGTGTGCCAGCCTTTCTACACTAGCAAACTCAATGCAGTTGATACTCAGCTTAAACATTTTACATCAATATTTGCAGGAAATGCATAGGCAGGGAGATAATTCCAGAGTGTTGTAGTTGCAGTCTTTGGGAGGAAATAGTCAATGAATGTTTAATGCTGGGCCTGGGAAGAAGATCATTGTGAGAGGGTTGCTGGTTGAAGAGAATATGCAGTTACTTCAGAAGAACAAAGGCTATAGTAGTAGCAATTAATTGTGTGTGCGTGGAGCAGTAGGATCATCCCATATTCTGCAGCACAGAGGAGACCCTTTTGGTCATGAATGACCATGGGATTGCACCTAGAAAGTAACCCTCCGAGGAACAAGTCCGGACAAGGTTGCTTATGGAAGGCCAGCAGTCGCCCATGCATATCAGCCTCCCCTCTCCACACCACTGATGTTATCCAAAGTTAAAGGCAAAGGCCGATACAGCTTGGCACCTGTGACGTTGCAACTCATTTCTACAGCTGAGTGAACTGGAGCAACGTGAAATAAAGTGTCTTGCTCTAGAACACAACATGCAGCCTGGTCTGGGAATCGAACTCACAAACTCACAATTGTAAGCTCAACACTCTAACCACTGAGCCATGTGTCTTCACACTGCAGCACAACACCAATATAAATCTGCCATTAGCCTTGAACTGTTTCCTCACATTAAGAAACTTCTTGCTGAGCCAGAGACACTCATGGGACCAGTTTCTTGGATTCTGTGGCATCTATATTCTCCCACCCCACTCGCTGGATAGGATGCTGGTCTGTGGCAGGGTTACTCTTTGGAGATTTATACAAATGTTCATAAAATTTTTTGAAGAATTGAATTGACTACAATAACTCATTGTGGAAAGCAGATATAGAATGATGAGAAAGTTGATAACCTTTTGAAACTATTTGCTTCTATAAGGAAGTACAATATATTTCTATGAAATTTAAATAAATGGTAATTATCAACATTCTGTACAATACTAACTTGCTCATATCTTCACTTACACTTTGAGTAAAGGCAATGCTGCTGTTTACATTATCCAATAAACAAAAATTTTGTAGTTTAGTGATTTCCTTGTTTTTGATACTATAGGGAAGTTGGCATATACCATCCTGTGTATCCCAATTCCGTACATTAAATTCTTCAAGAAAGAAAACGGAACGCAGACTCTAAACTAAAACAACACAACAAATATTTTATTACAATAGAATTCTGCTCACACTAGGAGGGAATTCGGTAGCATGTCGCCTTTTGGTTAGATGAGACGCCCTCAATGAAGTTGCATGGTTTGAAGCCATTTCCTGCTCTCTGGTTAACTATGTGCATTCATTGTAGAGTTGATGGAGAGCTGCTGTCGAGACGTCTAGCTTCCACGAAGTTCAGTAAGCAAAAGAGGCAGAGAGACGCAGGAACGCTTGGATATTGGATGACCACGCATGCGCATGAGGGACTTCCTGCATTCCTTCCGGAAGACTAGTCCCTGCGCATGCGTGGATAAACTCTCCAAAATGGCAACTGGTATCAGGCGCCACTACAGATATATAAAGATCAGTGGACCAAAAAATAACTTATTTGGAATGAGGTTAGAGTTGGCAATAGAAAACCTTTAGTAAGTCTTGTCCAGCCCATGACAACATGGAAAAGCAAACATGAAAATGTTATGACAATGATGATGACATAGTACAAAACTGCTTTTGTGTTGCAAGATTAGTTAAATATAATTGTTACCAAAAGCACTCTTTTAAACTTTAGTTTGAAGCAGGGAAGTCATTTAAAAACTTGCTTTCTAAAATTTTCCATTTCATTAGAAATTGTTTTTGACATGTAGTTATATAGACATTCATGTGTATATATGCACCTAAGGCCCAGATTCTTTCTTTATTTAGAATGAAAATTTAGTTTTTAACTTTAGAAATTCTGTATGGTTCAGTCATGAGTAACAAATTTTAAAATTATAAACTGCTATTATATTACCAAATCTAACAAAAATAGATGGATAAAAAATAATTAATTTTTGCATTGTGGATTTTAATTGGTTGAATTTTAATTTATTTATTTATTTTTCCTTTCTTTTGGTTTGAAATTTTAAATTTTTCCGTTCTTTCAGTCATGTTATAAACCATTAAACAGTAAAATATCTATTTAATTATTAGTGTTTCCTAATTCCGCTGCCAGCTAAATTATTATTTGCTTTTTCTTGTCTTCAGGTTTGCAAATCAAATACTGGAATCATAATAATTACTACTACAAAAGTTTAGTTTTTCAAAAACTATGCATTATTTTCTTTTTCTTTTAAAATCCTATCATAGTTTTGTTTAATGAATACATTGTGTGGTTGTTGGACCTGAATTAGCTTCCAGATAGTTCTTAGCAAATAAAAAGAATGTAATACCAAGTTAAATTTATATCTCTTTCTATTTTGGCAACTTATACTACTTTTCGAATGCAGCTGTCTGCCTCAAATAGCTTTAGGTCTCAAGCAAGTTCATAAATATTTGAGTATCAGGATATGGCTTTATTAACTCTGAAACCTCTAAGCTTTCTTTTTCTCCTGAATTATAAAGGAAAGAGGAGAGAGAGAGAGAGAGAGAGAGAGAGAGGGAAAAAAAAAGACTGAAATATTGATTAGGAGAAGAAAATATTTACAAAATTGATTTTTCTCTGCATGAAGAAGTGATTTACTGTGTAGAGAGACTGAACTTAACATTCTTCAGTATTAATTTTCACATCTTTATTTTGTCATCTTCATATTTGGATTTTACTATTTGAGTTAAAACAGAGAGAGAGAGAGAATGAGTGTGTGTGTTTGTGTGTGCATACAAATGTGTGTATGTGTGATAGTGTTTATGTAGTGTGTCACCATTGAAAAACATCTTCAAGTGAATGAAACAAAATTCAATGCTTTTTCTTTTGAAGCAATCTCCAAAAGTCACAAAGCTTGTAATGCGTAATAATGTGATTTACATTATGTGCATCGCATTTAAGTTTAGAAATAGAAGTGTAAGACATTTCTCCTATGTCATATACAACCTCCATTGTTTTGGCTTTAATATATTAATGCATTCAAAATATCTACCAACGTGGATGTAAATAAAATTTTGCAGAAATTTACACTTGCAATATCGTTTGCTTAAAACATCTGTGAATTTTCCTCTTCTATCTTAACTAACTCTAAGCTATATGTCATATTTGTACATTTGAGATACATCTAAAACTCTATTTTATCCTACTGTTTCTACCTTGCCTAATAGACCTCCACCAACTTGGCTGAGTTTTCCTTTCCTACATTGCTCAATTCTGTAAACAGTGAAGGGAACCTATTTTTACTGCCCACTTTGCATCCAACTCGACACTATACATATTTATTAAATCTTCTCCATATTTATTGTCTTCCTTTCCACTTGGTTCACCACCTTGCATACATATACACCATGTGTGAAAGTCATTTTGGTTGCTTCAAACCCACAAAACCACTAACCCAGATAATGTTCTTTCCATTACCCTTAAGCAATGCATTACAGGGCTGACCCTAGTAATCTTCAAACCCATCAATTTCCTCTCTCTCTCTCCCCCACTACTATCTGTCTCTTCAGGGATATAACAGTTATTTCTAACCGACTGAACAATGACACAGAAGTTCTCTCGTTCACTCATAGAAGAAAGGTAGACGTATGTGAGTTTGGTTACAGGTGATGTAAAACTTGCTAGCTTAGAGAATCAGAACTTGATATAATAATCCTTTCTACTATAGGCACAAGGCCTGAAATTTGGGGGATGGGGCTAGTCGATTACATCGACTCCAGTTTTTCACTGGTACTTAATTTATCAACCCCAAAAGGCTGAAAAGCAAAGTCAACCTCGGCGGAATTTGAACTCAGAAAGTAGTGATGTGCGAATTACTCACTAAGCATTTCATCCAGTGTGCTAACAACTCTGCCACCTTGCTGCCATAATAATAATACTGACCAGCTCTATTATCTTTCTACTTACTTCCCTTGCTAACTGCCTTCAGATGGTAACTTCTGCTCCTTTTTCTCATTAGCTTCAACTATTCTCCTTTAATACTAGCTGCTGTTTGTACATCATCTGTTATAGCCAACTGCTTGCTGAGACTTCTACAAACATGATAGACGACTTGTATTCTAATAGAAATGTTCATGTACACATTTGTATGTGCATAGACACATATGAACCCCACACATGAACACATGCATAAACAAAAGACATACCTACTTAACTTTATTATATATGATGTTCTTGTGTATTAACAATAACAGTATCATAAAATCTCTAAATGCAGAAACGTCCATTTTCCGATGTTTCAATCAGAAGAACCATTAATAACATGATTCATTATCCCTTTAACTATTTTGCCACCTATAGTGATTCCAACCGTTTCTCAAGAAATTTGTTCAATAGTGTACTTCTGATCTCCCACGCAACTATTGTGAAAGAATTTCTATTGGAAAGCAAAACCCTGGAAGCTGTATAACTCTTTTACTCTTTTCAGTCATATGACTGCGGTCATGCTGGAGCACCGCCTTTATTCGAGCAAATCGACCCCAGGACTTATTCTTTGTAAGCCTAGTACTTATTCTGAGTCTCTTTTGCTGAACCGCTAAGTTACAGGGACATAAACGCACCAGCATCAGTTGTCAAGCGTATATATACATATATATATATATATATATATACGACGCGCTTCTTCCAGTTTCCATCTACCAAATCCACTCACAAGGCTTTGGTTGGCCCGAGGACTGGTGAGTCAGAAACCTGCACCAGGCTCCAATCTGATCTGACAAAATTTCTACAGCTAGATGCCCTTCTTAATGCCAACCACTCCAAGAGTGTAGTGCGTGCTTTTACGTGTCACCGGCACAAGGGCCAGTCAGGCGGTTCTGGCAACAAACACACTCAAAAGGTGTTTCTTATGTGCTACCTACATGGGAGCCAGTCCAGTGGCACTGGTAACGATCATGCTTGAAAGTTGTTTTTTCATGTGTCACTGGCACAAGCGCCAGTTAGGCAATGCTGGCAACGATCATGCCTGAATGGTGCTTTTTACGTGCCACCGGCATGGGAGCCAATCAGTGGCCCTAGCATATATATATATATATATATATATATATATATATATATACAGTAACTGTGAGAAAAAGATGTTGATATAAAACCATTAATGGGAATTGATAAAAGCCACCACGGGACAAATAAAATGAAAAGGTGTTTAATCGTTATTTCAACTTAAAATCTAATTGTGAAACAGAAAGTTTAAAATGATTGTAACCATAAACAAAATCAAAATCGTTATGGTGTAGATAGAAATACATGATGTTGGAGGGATATATTTGAGCAAGCCTATGATGAAAACATTCCAACTCTGACCAGCCTGTCATTCCATGATTTGAGGGTAGTTTGGTTACTATTTCTTATTTTTTTATTGTCCACAAGGGGCTAAACATAGAGGGGACGAACAAGGACAGACAGAAGGATTAAGTCAATTACATCGACGCCAGTGCGTAACTGGTACTTAATTTATCGATCCCAAAAGGATGAAAGGCAAAGTCGACCTCAGCGGAATTTGAACTCAGAACGTAAAGACAGACGAAACACCACTAAGCATTTCGCCCAGCGTGCTAACGTTTCTGCCAGCTCACCGCCTTTGGTTACTATTTCTAGCAGTTGGAGCAAGCACATAGAAGTACCTGCCTTGGCTTATATGATTTGATGTGTATGAGTAGGCAAATAGTGTTTCCTATAGATATTAAATATGTTGTAAAGCATCTGTCAACATTAATAATCAGGTAGTCAGCATGTGTGCATATTCTGCTGGAATTATGAAGTTTATTGTTATTAGTTGTGGAATTCTAAAATAGCTGGTATTTTTTAATGTCTTCTTTTTCACGTGTAATCATAAATTATATTAAAACTGAAAATTCAGGAAGGTATGGAACTGCTTAAAAGTTTGCATCTCACCTGCCCACATTTGCTTTCTATGTGATTGATTGCATGGTAGGAAGTTTTAACAACAGCAATTAAAGCTAATATAAAGTGGGTAGATAAATCTGTCCAAGCAATCTTATAGTACCAATTGCTAAAGATGTTTCCTTTAGCCATTATTTTCAACTGGAAATTGAAGATAAAAAAAAAGAATAGCTTGATATAATCTCTTTTAAAAAGTTTTTTTCTTTGGATAATTACAGCATATAGAAACCAGAATGTATTTTTCTGTTCAGCATTGTGTTGGTAATCTTTGTTATTTGATAGCTTTACTGAAAAAAAAAAAAAAAAGATAAATGCTTCAAGGAAAGAGTAAAACAGTAAAACTTCAGCCATTGCTACAAAAACAGCATCAGTAATAGTATTTAATTAGCCCAGAGTCTCTCTCGTGATATTTTCTTGTAGGACACCATCCTTTATTTAGTTCATCATTGGGAGGAAGGCAGTGAATTGGGGGATGCTATGAATTTGTTATAATATCATAATACTGTATGCAAATTATACAATGTTATATTAAATATCAAATGATTCATAGTATATATAAATTAGTGAAATATAGAATATTTATTTATATATAAAAATAGGGGTGGGGGCACTGAGGGTATTACGTGGCCATGAGGTGGGGGCAGTGGCCCAAACAATTTGACAACCTCTGATTTAGTTGATGCTGATACTACTGGTCTATGGTTGCTATGTGGGGGTGCAATGGCTCAGTGGTTAGGGTAGCGGACTCGCAGTCATGGGATTACAGTTTCAATTCCCAGACTCAGCCATGTTTGCATGGAACAAACGAGTGTACATTGAAATTAAGTCTTTCAATGACCAGACAATCTTCCTGTCACTAACTCCCGCTTGTTTCTAAGTGAGATAACACTCTTCAAGTTTGCCCTAAACAACAATCAACCTGGAAATGTTTTATGTGGGGAACTGGAAACAAATGACACCGTTTAAGGAGCCATTTTGTCTACAAATACTATGCAGTATGTTCGATGCATTAAGAAGCCTGGATATTCTTTTGTGGTAGACAGCAGGAAGTTATAGCTAATGCACCATTTGTGCATGGTTGATGCCAGTACCACCAGACTGGCTCCCATGCTGGTGGCATGTAAAATGCACCATTCGAGTGTGACTGATGCCAGTGTTGCCTGACTGACTCCCGTGCCAGTGACATGTAAAAGGCACCATTTGAGCATGACTGATGCCAGTTCCACCTGACTGGCTCCTGTGCTAGTAGCACATAAAAAGCACCATTCAAGTGTGGTTGATGCTCGTGCTATCTGACTGCCTCCTGTGCTGGTGGCACGTAAAAAGCACCATTTGAGCGTGACCGATGCCAGTGCTGCCTGACTGGCCTCTGTGCCAGTGGCATGTAAAAAGCACCCACTACACACTCTCAGAGTGGTTGGCATTAGGAAGGCCACCCAGCTGTAGAAACCTTGCCAGTCCTCAGTCAAACCATCCAACCCATGCCAGTTTGGAAAGCAGGCGTTAAACAATGACAATGATGATGGTGATGAAACTAACAAACACAAATTAGATGTAAACTGTATATATATATATATATATATATGCTTGTGTGTGTGTGAGGGGCTTCTTCACTTTCCATTTACCAAGGCCACTTACAAGGCTTTGATCAGCCCAATGGTATTGTAGAAGTGGCTTGCAATAGGACTGAACTGAAAATTGCATGAATGGGAAGCAAACTACACTGTGACACAATTATATCTGTGCCTATATCTAGCCATGCCTGGCAGTATTATTTCTCTTTCATCTTACAATATTATTTTCTCTTCTAATATTATTCTTTTTTTCAATGGAAAAAAAAATAATTATGACAGTGCTTTTATGAACATAAAAGTTAATAAACAAAATTATATTAAAATATGACAACAGAAGGCAGAGCTCAGAAATGTTGATTGTGGAAGTTTAAAAAAGCAGAGATAAAAGTGCGTGCGCGCGCGCGTGTGTGTATATATATATTGTTATTGTTTTGAATTTTAAGCAAATTTAAAACTAGCGATACGTGCATGAATGCACTCACACACGCACACACACACACACACACACACAAAATGTTGGATTTCGATTTGCTCAAATTAGAGTTGAAAACAAGAAAACTAAGTCAGTTCAGAAGTAAATCAATATCAGAATATTTATTAATGGAAATGTAACCAAAATTCCTTCATAAAAATGCTAAATAGGGTTTTCCTTAGGTGTTAAAATAACAAGAAAATTGGTTTCAAATTTTGGCACAAGGCCAGCAATTTGGGGGCAAGTGGGTACTCGATTACATCTACCTCAGTGCCCAACTGGTGCTTATTTTATCAGCTCAAAAGGATGAAAGGCAAAGCTGATCCCAGCAGAATTTGAACTCAAATCATAAAGATGGATGAAATGCCACTAAGAATTTTGCCTAGCATGCTAATGATTCTGCCAGCTACTAATAGTTTCATACATAGGTGAAGTTGTCTAGGCAGGTTTTAATAACATGCCTAATGTCTCCAAGCCTGTTTTCTGGCCTGAAGGTTGCTTGGAAACACAAGGCGCATTATTAAAACTTGCCTAGACTACATCTCCAATGCATGAAACTATTAGTAACTCATAGCTGTATACTGGATGGAATTCTTTTTTGTTGATCTTACCTTCATGAAAACTATATATATATATCATCATCATCATCGTTTAACGTCCGCTTTCCATGCTAGCATGGGTTGGACGATTTGACTGAGGACTGGTGAAACCGGATGGCAACACCAGGCTCCAGTCTAATTTGGCAGAGTTTCTACAGCTGGATGCCCTTCCTAACGCCAACCACTCAGAGAGTGTAGTGGGTGCTTTTACGTGTCACCCGCACGAAAACGGCCACGCTCGAAATGGTGTCTTTTATGTGCCACCCGCACAAGCCAGTCCAGGGGCACTGGCAACGATCTTGCTCGAAAATCCTACGGGAGCCAGTCAGGCGGTACTGGCAACGGCCACGCTCAAAATGGTGCATCTCA
>NC_068981.1:188846650-188848398 GCF_001194135.2 Octopus bimaculoides
TATATATATATATATATATATATATATATATATATATATATATATATGCACACACACGGACACACATACATATATGAGCTTCTTTTAGTCCCAGTCTACCAAATCCACTCAACATTTTGGTTAGCATAGGCCTATAGTAGGAGAGACTTGCCCATGCAATGAAGCAGAACCAGAAACCATGTGATTAAGAAGTGAAATTCTGAACATCCTGTATATGTGAGCCTACACACATATATATGCATACATCATCTTTATCATCATTGTTGCCGTCATCATCATCATCATCCCCATCATTTGATGTCCATTTTCAATGCTGGTATGGGTTGGATAGTTAGACAGGATCTGATTAAACCAGGGTAGCTGTGCCAGGCTCCATTGTCTGTTTTGGAATGGTTTCTATGGCTGGATGCCCTTCGTGTTGTATAGTGGAACTGTACACCACTCCTGGTAAAATGTGGTAGTAGCCAGCCATTATAAATAGACCATTAGCAGGTCAACAGAAGAAGGTAAAGAAGGTCAAAGGTCGAGAGTACATGTAGACTGTGCTGATAGTCACGTGTGTGTTGGTATAGTAATTATACTGTGATACTGAGTTGGATGTTATAATGATCCAACCTTTTCAGGATAATAACACGGGGGGGGGGGGTCATACAGTGCCAGATAGAAACATTCTATTGATGACTATGGAATATAACAATATCTGTCAGAACGACGACCATTGTCAAAAGACCACTTTACAACACTTCCTAAGGCCAACCACTTTACAAAGTATGCTGGGTGCTTTTTTATGTGATACCAGTACCACTATGTGGCACCTTGGACAAGTGTCTTCTACTATAGCCTCGTATCAACCAAAGCCTTGTGAGTGGAT
The DNA here is from genome assembly GCF_001194135.2 of Octopus bimaculoides. Classification (NCBI taxonomy): domain Eukaryota; kingdom Metazoa; phylum Mollusca; class Cephalopoda; order Octopoda; family Octopodidae; genus Octopus; species Octopus bimaculoides. Next base: position 188,847,522 of record NC_068981.1, read on the forward strand.
TTGGTGGACAAAAACTGAAAAAAGCTCATTATATATATACATATATATATATATATATATGTATGTATGTATGTATGTATTTGTGTCTGTGTATGTCCGCCTACCGTCACTTGACAACTGATGTTGGTGTGTTTACGTCCCCATAACATTAGTGGTTCGGCAAAAGAGACCAATAAAATAAGTACTTGGCTTACAAAGAATAAGTCCTGGGGTCAGTTTGTTTGACTAAAGGCGGTGCTTCAGCATGACCACAGTCAAATGACTGAAACAAGTAAAAGAATTTAAAAAAATTATCTTACGTTGCTCAGTTGAAATGAATCCTAGCCAAATGATGACGCAGCCATCTCACCCTCCAACTACCACGTCTTTAATTTTAATTTTTCATTGGATCACAAGTGAAAGGGTAGTTATCTCTGCACATAATTTCACAGGGGTCTAGAACAATTCGCACAAACATGGTGTATCCTACCAAGTCATACCTGTTTCTGAGTGGCAGCTCTGTTTTCGTGTTGGTGTGCAAAGGTCATGGGTTTAAGGGGATCATGAAAAGCCTGGTTGGAGGTCCAATCTCTCAAGTTCTTTAATAGGGCTTAGAAAAACTGAAAGATTCCTGCAATACAAGTGTGAACCTATGTTGAGTAAAATCATAATTAAGTGATCCTCCTGTATTTTCTTTTACCCAAAGCCAGGGACTTCTCAGCACCCTCTCACATGTGTGTCCGTGTGTGTGTGTGTATATATATATATATATACACACACAAAGACGTATAATATACATATACATACATATATACATAAATGTTTATACACACACATACACATACATATATATACATATACACACACACACACACACACATAAATATATATATATATA
>NC_068981.1:188848606-188849958 GCF_001194135.2 Octopus bimaculoides
CCCCTAGAAATAGCAGCAAAAGACTACATACCACAAAATTAGGGATAATTTCGAAAGGGAATGAAAAATAAAAACATTTACCAATCTATATTCTGTACCATTATAGGCATCTCTGCATTTTAAATGAATAATACATAGTCTATTGACTGTTTTTTACTCTCGCTAGACCACTGGTGGTAAATAAAATTTCTAAAATTTTTTTGCTACCCTATAATTTATTAATTATATATATATATATATATATATATACCCACATAAACATTGATATACATACACATCTACAACTACAGATATACACATATATAATAAATATTAGAAAGTAGGAAATAGACTGGAAATTAGGTGACAGACACTATAAAAACCTCAATAAAGAAATAAAAATCTTCCATAAAAACCTTGTTGCAAAAATAGTAAATAAATATATAAGAGATTTAGCTACTATTGATATTCTAAGTTGGTGATTTTGATATATAATCATTAATATATTCAAAGAAAGATTTAGAAGGTAAATTGAGAATAACCAAGTAAAAAAAAATAAAACACATTTTAAATGCTGTATGTGTGTGTATGTGTAAGAGAGAGAGTGAGTGTGTGTGTATGTGTAAGAGAGAGAGTGAGTGTGTGTGTATGTGTAAGAGAGAGAGTGAGTGTGTGTGTATGTGTGCGTGAAAACAATAAAAATATAAATGCAAGCAATAAAAGCACAGCATAAAAATGTTGAGGTGAGTTGTGATCAACATCAGTGTTATGGTTCAGAATGAGATAACCATATTTGACATTTATTTAAGAACATTTCCCTCAAGAATTCACATTTATTGGCTACAAACAAGTCTTTACTGATAAATTCACACCGCTATAATGATGCTCTATCTCCAAGCAGCTGTATGGATAAGTTAATAAAGATCAGCACACCAATATGCAACGGACATAGAAACATTAGCTGGTATAACCCACCATACAATTTACCGCTTGCAATGCCAGTTATGAGAAGATACTTCACACTTCTTAGAAAACACTTTCCCCACTCAACACAGACACTCTAAACTCTATTAAAGTATCTACTCAACTCCTAAATTCTAAATTCTTCACAAAGCATTACAAATTAATGTTAAGCTGAACAAACACCAGAAACAGTGATAGGGTAGAACTAGCAATTGTGCTAACTCTGGCTCAGGCTCTACAAAACTGCTCAATGAAGAACATCATCTACCAATTCACTACCATGATAAATCATATCTCAAAAGCCTATATTTTAATGTTTGAGATGACTGGGATATTAAGTTTTGTCTAACAGCTTATTCCTTGTGAGTGGATTTGGTAAACGGAAACTGAAAGAAGCCCATTGTATATAT
>NC_068981.1:188850706-188852907 GCF_001194135.2 Octopus bimaculoides
GCATATATATATATATATATATATACACACATGTATGAGTGTGTGTTTATGTGTGTGTGTCTGTGTTTGTCCTCCCAACATCGCTTGACAACCGATGTTGGCGTGTTTAGGTTCCCGTAACTTAGTATGGCAAAAGAGACTGATAGAATAAGTACTAGGCTTACAAAGAATAAGTCCTGGGGTCGATTTGCTCGACTGAAGGCAGTGCTCCAGCATGGCCACAGTCAAATGACTGAAACAAGTAAAAGAGAGTGTATAGGACAATGCCTTCAGCATGCCCACCACATTAGATAGCTCTATCTAGGTCAGAAAAGTACTTGTTTCGTTATTCAATTTCTGTAATTTGTACCACCTGGATCCTACATGGATCAGCCATACTTAACTACAAGTGAATTTAACCAATATATACACAGGAGAATTCACAGTAATACCACTCTGTCACGACCCCTCTGTCTTGAAGAATATATTCCTTCTTTATATTGCTTCAATATATAATTCTGTATTGTGTATTAGAGCTTTTTATATTTTTTAAAATCAAATTCCTGTTTCTATATAATCTATAGATGTGGGTTATTTGTCTTTGATCCTTTTAGAATAACTTTCCTTGTTGCAGTATCTCTAATGCTTGTAGGAATGCAAAACAAGAATGAAATTTGTGCTGTATTTCATTCAGAGAGTTTCTTCTCTTGAAATTCCTTCCAATATGCCGGCTGGCCAAACTACATTAATTTTGACAAAATAAACGAGCTATTCCAACTATTGTCTGATGATCTTGAAATGTGAAAGAAACAAGACTAGTCTTGTCAGTGCATTCATCTAAATAAGCAAATATTTCAAGTGGCTGAGTGTTATTGAGTATTTCAACATAAACTGCGGTACTCCCTATTTCTTTCTCTGTAGCAGGGTACCTAACGATATGTGATAGCTGTTTCACACTGCTTCCATTTTGTAAACATTGGTTGTGTAGTCAACAGAGTCAACAGTGATTTCACACTCATGACAAATCTTCACCAATAACAGCCAATCTTCCAATACGAGCCAATCTTCTAAGAAACAATAACACCGGGAATTTTGCAGCACCTCCAAGAATAAATAGGAGGGAGGAAGGTATCTTCAAACCAGATGATGATGATACAAATATATGCATATGTGGGTGGATAATTTTCTGGGGTGTTAGAGGAGAGTGACAGGTGGTTAAAGGTGGGGCTAGAGGTGAATATAATGAAAGATATTCAAGTGTGAGGTGTGATCAATTAGGAAGAAGGTAAAGGAAATAACTCAGGAAGGGGGAGGTAATAAATGGTAGAACAGGAAAGATACGGGACTGTAGCGTAATGAAGCTGAGGATAGATCAGAAAATAGGGAGCTGATGTGCGGGAGATATAAAGGGACAGAGATGGAGGTCAAAGACATTTAGTGGCTGTTATGGTGGGTGGGGGGAAAAGTAGGAAAGAGCCAGTGATGAGTGTTGAGAGGGATGAGAGATATGAAAGATTATTTAAAATGAGGTACGGATGTTAAAAGTGGTTCCAGGGAGATCGGGGAGGGAACTGGTAGTAAAATGATGATGAAATATGTGCAGATTCTGCAGTCATGTGATTGCAACAGCTGAATTATGCAGTTAGTGTGTGTGTGTGTGCATGTGCATATATGTATGTATATGTGTGTGTGTGTGTGTGTGTGTGTGTGTGTATATATATATATATAGAGAGAGAGAGCTATAGATAGCTATATACACACACATGATCAGCAGCAGCAGATATTGATGATGATGATGATGTGTGTTTATATATATATATATATGTGTATATGTGTGTATATGTAGGTGTATGTATAAATGTGTATTTATGCATATGAATATATATATATATGTATGTGTTAGCATATATGCATGTGTGTGCATGTATATGTACATGTATGCATAAATGTGTGTGTGTGTGAATGTATGTATGACATATACACAAGTTATATTTACAATTGCTACACTATTTTGTGTATTGTTGTATCAAGCATTCCTTCTCATACATAAATGCACAGACACGTGTTATTCATATGCATGCATGTGTGTGTGTGTGTGCGTGTGTTCACGTGTGTGTGTGTGTGTGTGTGTGTGTGTAAATATATTCATGTATGTAAGACTATGTGTGCAGGTGTCTTTGTGTGTATCATTTAAAATCTAGACATTATATATATATATATAT
>NC_068981.1:188853234-188856949 GCF_001194135.2 Octopus bimaculoides
GGAAGTGATGATGAAATCTGCTTAATGTTTGTTTATTTTCTAAACTAGAGTAATATTTTCTAATATCCTTTGCTTCGTTGAAGTTAAGCATGTGTTGGTTATTTACTTTGAATACAAAACCCTTTTTCTATGGAAAGTACAGGTTAGTTAAAATTTAAAAATTCATATAAATTTTATAAAAATTCATTGTTGTAAGTTTCCACTTCCCTTCAATACATTTTTCGAATGATTTATAATATGTATTTATTAACTCTTAAACTTTTGGAGTTTTTATTTGTTTCTATTAAATATTTCTGAAATCTGAAATGTTATCATCATCATCATCATCATCATCATAGGTCTGGTTTTCCATGCAGGCATGGGTTTAACGGTTTGACCTGATCTGCTGAGTCTCAGAGCTGCATAAGTGCTCCGTGGCAGCTTTGGCATGTCTGCTGTGGTTGGTTGCCTTTCCTAATGCCAACGCCTTTACAGTGTGAACTGGGTACATCTTTCATGTCATCAATACTAGTGAGATTGCCAAGTAACATGCAAGACAGAGAAAGAAAAGGAAAAGGAAAAAAGACCCCCCCCCCTCCTCAACTAAGGTTATATGTAGTCCATTATCATATAATTTATTTCTTGGATTTTTTTGTTGAATACTCTACCTTTCATTTCTCTATATAAATGATATTCTGAAATCCTTCTCCTCCTCATTGTTATCATCATCGTTTAACATGTGTTTTCCATACTGCTATGGGTTGGACAGTCTGACAGGAGCTGGCATGTCGGGGAGCTGCACCAGGCTCCAGTTGTCTGCTCTGGCATGGTTTCTACAGCTGGATTGTCCTTCCTAACACCAACCATTTCACAGAGTGTACTGGGTGCTTTTTATGTGCCATCAACACAGGTGTTTTATACATGGCACTAACATAGGTGCTTTTCTGAATATTAGCATAATGGTTTGTTGACAACCTCTTATGAGCAATGTCTTTGTCACTTTTAGTAGGAACATAATTTACTAATTTGAACCCAGTATAACTCCTCTAATTATCTTAAGCTATTAACTGCCAAACTTTTTTATACATATTTTTGGCTTTGCCAGGTGTCTTAGGAGTTAAAATAATATATAGTATTTAAATTTTCTTTATATGTGAATTATTTTGGAAATTATGATAAATTTTTTGAGAAGACCCAAATGGGGATCACTAGAAAAAAGCATATCTATCCTTTTCTATTCAATTCCAATAATAAACATTTTATTTATTTTTTTTTTTGAAACTATAGTATCAAATGCGAATGTGTATGAAATATCAATGAATCATGTAGATGGGAAATGTAAAAAAAAAAAAAAAAGAAAAACTTTTTCAAAACAGTCAATATTTTTGTAGTTCAAACATTGTGATTTATGACATAAAATGTCTTCTAGAATTAGCCAGGGCTAATAATGGCAAAGTTTAACTACTAAATATCGTTAAACACACTTCTGCAAATGCAATGCACATAAGCAATTTAATCCAAATACAACAAACAACCGGCAGAGAGACTGTTTTTAGCAAATCCCCAAAAGGGGCTCATGGCAAGCAATGGGTTAATGACATCAAAGGAAAGAAAAACAAAGCAGGCTGTCTACAATCTGCACTTTCAATGGTGTGAAATGTGACCGAATTCTTCTGGGGAAAGTAAATCAAACACCTTATTAAATTCTCACCTGTTGCTAGTGTCCGTGGTTCTATTAGTTACTTTTGACTTAGGTATATACACACACACATATATATTATAGACCCATAGACCCTGTGAGCATGACAGATCCAGTCAAACTTGGTAAAATTTACACTCAGAATGTTAAGATATATAACTTTATATAGTTTAAAGCATTTCATTTGTCTTCCACAGTTACTGTTAATCACCAATATAACAGCTTTATAGTATTTTAATAATCACTAATTATATGTACATCCTCCTTTTTTAGATTAAGTTGAAGAATGCATTCACTTCCTTATAATTTGAACAGGAAATTTAAGTACAAGATAAATGTAGTCTATATGTTAGTTCAAACAACTTACCTTTTCATTTGCACATGTGTTTCCATATACTAAAAACATATGTTTATTTGTAAACTTTATATTTCTGTTCATTCTCTTCTGTGGTCAAAGTATAATATTCTGCTGGGTGCAGTAATACTGCAGTTCTCATAATAAACATAGGATGTAACACTGTCTGCCAGCCTGTCTGTGTGTCTCTCTCTCTCTTTCTCATACATATATATATATATATATACACACATACATACATGCATACAGGCACATATATGTATATATATATTTATATATATCATCATCATCATCATCATCTAACGTCCGCATTCCATGCTGGCATGGGTTAGATGGTTTGGTTGGAACTGGTAAGCTGTGAAGCTGCACCATGTTCCAATCTGATTCAGCTCCCTTGCTTACCAGTTGCAGTCAAACCATCTAACCCATGCCAGCATGGAAAATGGATGCTAAATGATGACGATGATGATATACATATATTCTTTTATTGTTTTACTTGTTTCAGTCATTTGACTGTGGCCATGTTGGAGCACCACCTTTAGTCGAGCAAATCGACCCCAGGACTTATTCTTTGTAAGCTTAGTACTTATACTATCGGTCTTTTTTGCCGAACCACTGAGTTAAGGGGATGTAAACACACCAGCATTGTGATGATCGGGGGACAAACACATACACACACATACCCACATATATATATATACGACGGGCTTCTTTCAGTTTCCATCTACCAAATCCACTCACAAGGCTTTGGTCAGCCCGAGGCTATAGTAGAAGACACCTGCCCAAGGTACCATACAGTAGGACTGAACCTGGATCCATGTGGTTGGTAAGCAAGCTACTTACCACACAGCCACTCCTGCACCCATGTATATATATATATATCTCTCCTTCCTTTCCCGAGCGTCCAATAACACTATCCGTATCACGTCCTCACTTTGTTGTTTTTTTGTTATTGTTTTTTGTGTTTTTTTGAACTTATATATATATATACACACACACACACACATGTTTATATCCAGCATTAATAATCAAGCCAAAATGACACATACATGCAACAGTCTATGAGAGCAGTAGTTCCTTATAAATATGGACTCAAACCAGAACAACCTGTCTTATACCATCAAGGAAAGTGAACATAACAGTATGAAGACAATATGTAAACACGCACACACACATGCACACACCATGTGCAAGGAGTATTTGAGGAAACTTCATTATCAGTATATTTACTCTCTTCAAACTGATTGAAAGATTTTATTTCTCTCAAATCTACCATGACAGATAAAATGCTAATACATTGAATGAAAAGACAAGCAGTCATTGTTACCATATGTGCAGAATGCAGTGATTTAGAAATTGCCAACTTTTTAAATGTTATAAGAACTTTTGTACACAAAGTTCAGGTGGAACTGGAAAAGTCTGGGAGGAAAGTTTTAACTTTACCATAAAGCAAAGACGAAAAAAACAAAAAACAAGAAAATATTCAGGTGTGGTTGTGTGGTAAGAAGTTTGCTTCTCAACTACATGGTTCCAGGTTCAATCTCACTGCATGGCACCTTGGGCAATTGTCTTCTACTATAGCCTTGGGCCAGCCAAAGCCTTGGGCCAGCCAAAGCCTTGGGCCAGCCAAAGCCTTGTGAGTGGATTTGGTTGACAGAAAATAAAAAAGCCTATCGTATATA
>NC_068981.1:188857890-188859022 GCF_001194135.2 Octopus bimaculoides
CTCTTTTGCCAAATCGCTAAGTTATGGGGACGTAAACACACCAGCATCGGTTGTCAAGCGATGTTGGGGGGACAAACACAGACACACAAACATATACACACATACATATATATATACATATATACAACGGGCTTCTTTCAGTTTCTGTCTACCAAATCCACTCACAAGGCTTTGGTTGGCCCGAGGCTATAGTAGAAGACACTTGCCCAAGGTGCCACGAAGTGCAACTGAACCTGGAAACATGTGGTTGGTAAGCAAGCTACTTACCACACAGCCACTCCTACACCTAAAGCACTATCTTAATGAGCTAATTCCATAGGGAGCACTATCTCCAAAGGGAGACAAGCTCCCTATTGTTGTAGATACAACTGGATCATTGATGATTTTGTGTTTTTATGCTTAATGCCTCTTAAGGCTTATCAGTCACTCTCACCATGCCTGGGGTTAAAATCATCTCGCCTTGTAAGCTCATAAGATTTCCATTGGGATCATATGCTGATTTCCTAAATGGTAAAAGTGAAAATTATAAATAATATAGGTGGCTAATTCACAATTTTACAACCTATATATGCATGTGTGCATGTATATATATTTTTTTTACTTGTTTCAGTCATGCTGAAGAACAACCATGAAGGGTTTAGTCAAACAAATCATGTTCAGGCCTATTTCTTGTTCAACTGGTTCTTATTCTATCATATCATTTTGATGATACATTGACTTAGGTGTAAACAAACCAACAGCGGTTGTCAAGTACTAAGTAGACAGACACAAACACACGCACATGTATATATACATACAAATGAATTTATACATATGTATACATATATACATGCATGTGTATATAATCATGCACATATGTGCGTATCTATACATACACATATATACATGCATATATATATGTATATACATATATACATGTATATACATAGATAAATATATATATATTTATACATCGATATGTATATTCATATATATGTGTATGTATACACACACACACACACATGTATATATAATGTGTACATACATGTATATATTTATAGATGGATATATATATATATATATACACATACACACATATGCATGTATAAATACATTCATGTATATATAATGTGTATATACATGTATATATATA
>NC_068981.1:188859358-188882645 GCF_001194135.2 Octopus bimaculoides
ATATATATATATATATATATATATATACACACATATGCATGTATTAATACATTCATGTATATTCACATATATGTAAGCACACATACATTTTGATGTCCATCCTCTATATGATGGACATCAAAATGACCAGGATTTGAAGTTTTGCCAATCAGCAAAATTTCATTCCTTCAGGGAATGTTTTGTTATTATTCTCCTCAAATGTGTTTTAAACTATAAATTCTTTTTAACACAGACACACACATATCGAGGAAACATTAAAACAAAGTGATATGCAATTTGCAGCCAGGATAAGCTGAATATGATCGCTTTGATGTACAATGTGAACTTTCGAGATACCTTCCGGGCAGCTGTGTTGAGGAAGTTATTGCGTATTAAATGTATTGGAATTCACATGCTAGAGATAAAGGCTGCATTATGACTGTATTATGAACTTGTAATAAGAATAGATTATGTATTTGGGGGCTGTATGAGAAATCTACAGGGCAGAGATTAAGAAAGATTTAATTGCAAAGTAGCTAGATGATCAATTTAGGCTTTGCAAGTGAAATAATACAACACGAGGATATATGTCAAGCCGTATGACCCACACCAGCTGATGAAATGATAAAATATTGAATGTGTATTGAAAATTAATTATCTAGATGAGTTTGAGAATGTCAATCACCATAGCTTGTTTGGCCTCTATTTTTATAAATATAGCAGTAGTTATTTAACATACACCAACTAGTCTTTCCTATAATTATACTGGTTCATTTTTTTTACAACTCACTCTTTTTAACAAAGTAAATCTTAAATGTCAGATATTATCATTTTGATCTAATTTTAAATGTCTTCTGAGTTTTTCTTTATTATTATTATTATTATTATTATTATCATTATTATCATTATTATTATTGTTACCATGATCATCATCATCATCATCATCATCATTATTCAATGTGACAAGCTGGTATTTTGCCTGTTGCTACATTCTGAGTTCAAATTCTGCTGAGGTTGACTTTGCCTTTCATCCTTTTGGGGTCGATAAATCAAGTACCAGTGAAACACTGGGGTCAATGTAATCGTCTAGTCCCCTCCCACCAAATTTGAGACCTTGGCCTTTAGCAGAAAAGATTATTATTATTATTATTATTATTTCATTTATGCAAAACAGATTAGACTGTTGGTAAAAATATTCTTAACACTGGGCTACAAGTACTTTTGATGCCAAGAACCTCCCTAAGTGTCCCAGTTGTCCCAAATAATATTGTTTACTGAAGTTGCACTAAACTAGGTTTTATGCCTATTTGCCTTATCCAGGGACACATACTACTCACACTTTCCATTGCTTTGTAACTCAATTGATATTGTTAAGATTATTATCATTATTATAGATGCCGCACAGTATACAACATCATGAGATTTATTTAAAAATAGTACTCGGGAAATATTTCATTTTTGTATTTGGTTTGCAAGATTCTTGATGTGTTGTATCTTTGGAGGACCATTATTCATTTCTTTATTATTTATTAGTGAAATGGTTAACTAATTAACTACTTAACCAATCAACTGTTTGATTAATTGTTTGGTTAACCAATTGATCAGTTCGGTTTGTCAAAGTCCTTTTGTCAGCATATGTGATCTCATCAATAACATACCTTCTCTATACCAGGTCTGCATATTCTATTATTCTTTTATTTGTTCCAGTCATTTGACTGTGGCCATGCTGGAGCACCGCCTTTAGTTGAGCAAATCGACCCCAGGACTTATTCTTTGTAAGCCTAGTACTTATTCTATCATTCTCTTTTGCCGAACCGCTAAGTTACGAGGACATAAACACACCAGCATCGGTTGTTCAGCGATGTTGGTGGGGACAAACATAGACATACAAACATATACACACACATATACATATATATATATATACAACGGTCTTCTTTAAGTTTTAGTCTACCAAATCCACTCACAAGGCTTTGGTCAGCCTGAGGCTATAGTTGAAGACACTTGCCCAAGGTGCCATGCAGTGGAACTGAACCCGGAACCATGTGGTTGGTAAGCAAGCTACTTACCTAACAGCCACTCCTGCACCTATATATATGAGTTTCTTTCAGTTTCCGTCTACCAAATCCACTCACAAGGCTTTGGTCAGCCTGAGGATATAGTAGAAGACACTTGCCCAAGGTGTCACACAGTGGGACTGAACCTGGAACCATGTGGTTGGTAAGCAAGTTACTTACCACACAGCCACTCCTTAAAAACATCAAATCCAATAAGGTAATACTTTAAGAACAGATAAGCATGTTATAATATAGTAACGTATTTAAAGAATATTTTTCTTGAATTGTCTATATGAGAAAATAGAACATCTTAAAGCAATCAAATCACCCACCAATACAAGTATTATGGGTGTTGTAAAATTGTACAGAGAAGACAAAATAGCCAAGAAATTTGATTGATAAATTAAATAGGTGGTGCAAATTGAGTCTGAGATTTTGAGTTTCAGCCTTGATTTTCTATAAATCTCTTTGCTAGGTTGATAGGTGAGGGAGTAACATTAATTGAATTCATCAGGTGACATTTAGACATTTAAATGGAGAATGCCATAAATCATAGCAAACCGTTGAACACTTAGGTATAATATTTCCTATATTATATCACCAAGTAATATTCTAAATAACGAAGTGAATAAACAACTATTAAATTTCAGTTTCTCTTTGATGCACCTGTTAATTAATTCTAAGATCCAATAGAAACTACTTTACGTTGAGGAATTGTGTCATAAAAGTTGAAAGACGAAATCCTGGAGAAGAGGAAATGTAAATAGAGCATTTAAATGGGAATAGCTAGTTTGTGAAATGGGAATCTTTCCTGATTGAGACTAAAAAGATTGAACCAATAAAAAAGTGAAAATGTCAAGAGAAAGTTTAATCACTGATTCTTATTACGCATGTATTGAACTCTCAAATATCTTATTTCAATATTTTATCTAAGGGATGTGGTGCAGAAAGCCGAGTGTTGTATTTAGTTTTAATATATCATGCTTCTAAGTTCAAATCTCATTGAAGTAAATTTTTACTTTCACTCATTCAGTACCCTTATTCAATATGGATCAGGGATCTTACAGGGATCTTAACTATAAAATTCCAACCTGTTTTAAAATAACTTTGTGCCACATTAAAACATATCAATATTCAGTCTAAGAGAAAAATTATCAAATTTTAGCATGAATGGAGTTTATAAAAACAATAAGTTTTCCTTTTCATACCAACGGGCAATATTTATTTCTTAAATTCTGCAATGTGTTTTTTTTTTTTTTTAATTCTTAATTACTGATATTTAGTGACCTAATTTTCACTAATTACCCCAGACATATTTCAAGCTACATATTGATTGCTGTATCACAGGGATTAAACCATTTTCTGTAAACTCAGCAATTTTTTAACGAGTCTTATCAGCCATTCAACTTTATATTTACTTCTATATTCAGTACAAGTTATGTTTTCTCAATTACATTTAGTTCATCATTACTGCTTCTTGTGTAATAATTACCCTTTCTCTGTTAGTTTGTATTAATTCAATACAAACATTCAATATCCTTTTGTCTACCTTCTATTTCTCAAAAGTTATTGTTCTTTTATACAGAACATCTCTTATAGAAATTTCTTTAGATTAGCCTTTTTTTTTTTTCCTAAATACAGCATTGTACAGATACATTTTCAGTATTATTGATGTTAATAATCTATCAAAAAGATGCTGCACTTTTGCTTAGTCTATCAGGACAGTTATTTCATCATAGGAAAAACCTCAAGGTAGTTTTTATCGCAGTCAGTTAACAATTACCAAACTTTATGACATTTCAAGCTAAATATATAAGCTTTCACCTTAACAGTTCCTACTTCAACAAGCTGCTCCTTATTCCAGGTAAAAAATACACCTTGATAATTCACTTTCTACCAGAATGCCACCATTCCTATCATGATTACATATTCAAAAGGTAATGTTTTAGTCAAATTCATTAAGAAACAGTTACTTTAATGCTGTTCAAATACTGTCATTAATTATACTTCAAAACAAGAAACCTATAATTTAGTGTATATAATTTGTTTCCTTTCTGTCACATTTTATATTCCTTCTTTAAAGAATATAACATTATCTCCATCATAACAACAACTTGATTTAATGTTAGTCTGTGATCTAAAATAAAATATTTTGTTAGATTAGTCTTCTAGAAAACACTTACTTTTAAATAATTTATCACACATCTCATTATTTTGACTCTTTGAAACATAAATTAATTTTAAGTATCTTCTTCAGATGATGCAATATGAATACATTTCTTAATATCTGTAGCTAACAGAAAGTACTTTTACTATCATCATCATCATTATCATGATCATCATGAAATTTCTATTTATGTACAAATCCCTTCGTTGTAAGTAAAATAAAGGAAGAAAATCTATCAGTGAAATAGTGTTCATGTTTCTGATGTTTTGAAGTTAAATATACTGTATCTATAAAGATGTTGTACAATTGTCGAGATAAAGAAGTCATTGTTACATTTTTTTTTTTTTTTTACTATCAAAAAGTTTTATTATTTCACTGTTTCGCTACATTATTTGTAACTTGTCAGTGCATGCTTCTTCTGGGCTAGTCATGTGTTGACCTTTTTTGAGATCCTGCTGTCTTGAGCTATTAATACACCAGATAAATAATGTATTAGTAAATGATTAACCATAATAAAAAGATGACAGTAACTGTTAACAAATATTATTTATATATATGAAAAAGCATTCAATTGTGTATATATGGTTATAGCCTAGAAGATGTGAGTTACTACGATTTGAAGGAAAAGTATGTCATCGCAATAAGTACAAGACATCTTAGAAGTAAATGTCATGGTAAACTTAAACGGTTGATTCTTAAATAAATTTGAAGGTGGGAGTGCAGGGGCATGTTCAGTAGCCTTTCTTATGTGTTCTAATGAACTTCAAAACATTTAAGGAAACAATTCCTATGTTCCTGTGCAGGTGGCACGTAAAAAACACCATTTTGAGTATGGCCGTTGCTAGTACCGCCTGACTGGCCCTTGTGCCGGTGGCATGTAAAAGCACCCACTACACTCTCCGAGTGGCTGGCGTTAGGAAGGGCATCCAGCTGTAGAAACTCTGCCAGACCAGATTGGAGCCTGGTGCAGCCATCCAGTTCGGCAGTCCTCAGTCAAATTGTCCAACCCATGCTAGCATGGAAAGCAGACGTTAAACGATGATGACGATAATGACGATGATGAATTCGAAATGGAAAGAAAGAGAAGGCATTGAAAAGTATTTGGCAGATTTATACTGGTGATGTTAGTTTGTCTATTAATGAAATTAATGAAATATAAAAATTAGAATGCAAAGAATTATATGCAAGCTTCACAAAATGGTTAAAGATGTAGACTTAAAGATAAGCATCAATACAACTAGAATTATGAATAATAAGCAGAGAAAAGAACTGCATCATTAAGTGGGTACATACTAAATGAGTCCAATAAATTTAAATATCTAAGTATTTTCATAGGAAGTGATGGAAACATTAATGTAAAATTTTAAAAAGTCAAGTAATGGGAGTATTTTCAGATGTGTTGAGATCACATAGAATAGTGATTACAATGAAAATTAAACTGTATGTCATCAGTAAGAAAAAGTATTAAAATATGGGGAAAGTGTCACAAAAAAGCAATCCTGTAGGCTTTGAAAATATAACATTACCAAATATCTAGGGGTGAAGTGGCATGATTTTATGAGAAATGAAGTGATTTGAGATGTTATAAAAGTACCATATATAAGTTAAGAAATGATAAAAAAATATATTGTGATAATTGGACAGTATGCTTTGGTTCCAACTTGGAAGTTTACAAATACGGTCAGTCTTGATACCAGAAGAGAAATAACTACATAGCTGATAGCAATGGAAAGAGACATAGAATAGACAAGGCTGGTGAGGATTTGTGGAGAATCTTTGCACAGAGGGCAGTAACTAACACATTTATTATTAGAGAACTCTTCTTTTAAAATCACCCTTTCTTGGGTGTCATTTTACACAAGTTTTACATGATCCACCTATAATTTTGCCCTTTGCATTCATCTACTTGCTTCATTCATTTCACTGTGGCCATGCTGGTGCACTGCCTTTAGTCGAACAAATCGACCTCAGGACTTATTCTTTGTAAGCCTAGTACTTATTCTATTAGTCTCTTTTGCTGAACCACTAAGTTACGGGAATGTAAACACACCAACATCGATTGTAAAGCAATGGTGGAGGGACAAGCACAAACACATATATATATATATGTACACAAACACACACACAACAGACTTCTTTCAGTTTCCGTCTACCAAATCCACTCACAAGGCTTTGGTCGGCCTGAGGCTATAGTAAAAAACACTTGCCCAAGATGCCATGCAGTGGAACTGAACCCTGAACCATGTGGTTGGGAAGCAAGCTTCTTACCACACACCCACGCTGCACCTATATTTTTAGCATATATATACTTTTTTTATGAATATGATACTTTGGACTAAACTTTTGTAGATAACCTGCTAAAATACTAAAAGACATTGTTGGGTGTAACTTGAAATAAAGATTTGTATCATAGTGTAAGGTAATCATTAATTTTAACGAGTTCTTTTCACAACCAGTTAAATATCTTATCTTTCTTGAATATGGTTTTTCCTTTATTTAACCAATAAACTTTCTCATAATAAATAACTGTGTGAAAGAAATTTCTTTTTGTTACTTCATTTAATCATTTATTTAAGTTTTAAGTTAACATATTTAATTTTCTAATTCCTTTTAATTTTGATTAAAAACTGTATTTTTGTATGTAAAGTGTGTTGTTCATCACGACTGTTTTAATGTCCTTATGTCCATGATGGCATAGGTCAGTCAAGTTTCCAGAACAGCAAATCACCATTAATTTTGATTCTGATTATCATCTCTTCTGTGAGGTCCACCATTCAGAAATCTTAACTCACTGCTACTCACAACATCAGTAAATGAAACAAATTTTTCTTGATAGATTTATGATTGTCTGATGAAATATTCCATCTTTTGACATCTATAGCATCCACTTCTAGTTTAATCATGGTAACATTCATCTCCTGTTCTTGTATACATTATATTTCACAACATAATTCATTTTGTTGTAGTATTCTATGTCTGCTGAATTACTGCTTTGTAGAAAATGGTTCTTTAGCCTTTACATGTTTCATCAAATAGCCAATATATCACTGTTTTTTTTTTCTTTTCTTTTTCTGAATATATATTTAAGCCTACTTAAATAATCACTTTTCACCAAATCGCATGGAAATTATACTGTTACAAACTTTATAGAAACTTCCTACCTACCAACCCTCAACCATTGAAGAAAGTCTCCATTTTTGCTGGCCACTTGGTGATATTACATTATAAGAGGTAAAATGGTTGGCACTGGAAGGGTGCCACACAATTCCTTACTCTCTTTCTTTTTCTCTCTTTTACTTGTTTCAGTCTTTTGACTGTGGCCATGCTGAAGCACCGCCTTTAGTCACACAAATCGACCCCAGGACTTATTCTTTGTAAGCCTAGTACTTATTCTATCAGTCTCTTTTGCCGAACTGCTAAGTTATGGGGACATAAACACACCAGCATCGGTTGTCAAGCGATGTTGAGGGGACAAACACAGACACACAAACTTATACACACACATACTCATATATATATATATAGATATATACGACGGGCTTCTTTCAGTTTCCGTCTACCAAATCCACTCACAAGGCTTTGGTTGGCCCGAGGCTATAGTAGAAGAAACTTGCCCAAGGTGTCACGCAGTGGGACTGAACCCAGAACCATGTGGTTGGTAAGCAAGTTACTTACTACACAGCCCGGAACAAGAAAACATCCGAACATAAAAACAATCCTTTTATTTTGTATGTACAAAATATTTACACCTTGGGACAGTAGGTAGCCAGGTCTGGTGTGGAAGCAGCAAAGTCTGAGTTAATCATACTTTGTGAAGGCATTCTTCACAGAAATCCAGCTACACAGAGCTGGTCAAA
Organism: Octopus bimaculoides; assembly: GCF_001194135.2. Classification (NCBI taxonomy): domain Eukaryota; kingdom Metazoa; phylum Mollusca; class Cephalopoda; order Octopoda; family Octopodidae; genus Octopus; species Octopus bimaculoides. The sequence goes on from NC_068981.1 coordinate 188,867,419, forward strand.
TACCGGTTAGCAGCAGAGGCAAACAGAGAGCTGCTGAGGACACATCTGCATCGTTCAGCAGCTGCATCTCGAGTCTGAGGTACAAGAGAACTCTGCTGCTGCTAGTTTTCTGCGCATTTGCATCAGGGACCTTTCGGCAGGCATGCATGCATGTGTGCTGGAGACCCTCAAGATGACATCACTACAACATGCACGCAGTAATATTTTAGCCTGAGCCTCATCATCATGTATACACAGCTAACAGTTATGAAATATCTTCCAAACTAAGAAAGGAGCATATTTGTGGTTGCTCAACCAGCGAAAATTAGTGGCCTAATTCTCCTCATACCATATTCTACCTTCTTAAAAAAGGAATACATTTGATAATGTATCTGAGGGGACACTATGCCCCCCCTCCCAAACACACACACTAAAGGTTACCGTTATAATGCCTCCAATCAAACATCTGCTCAATCAAGGCTAGCTTGGGTCTTGATAACAATAAAGCCTCTGCTCATGTGAAACCAGCATTGCAACAAGTTTTGTTAAAAGAATTTCAATCACACCCCAACATGTCACCTTGTTCCTATCTTCATCAAACTCTTCAATCTCTCTCTCTCTCTCTCACACACAAACTCTTTGCTACTGTTTAAAAACATACTGCAGTTTGTACTATATCAAGAATACCAACATCTGTCACATCACTAACTACTTACTTATTGTTCTCCCTTCTAACATATCAGAGATTATGGAAACAGATACAGCCAAAAGCAATCTTCATCACCACCTTTTTCTCTTTCTCTCCACCCTCTCTCTCTCTCTCTCTCTCTCTTTCTATTCAGTAACATCCATTATGACTTCTATAAAATCAAATTCACTGGAATTTTACTCTCATATCACATTCAACAGTTTTGAGGACTTTGGTGAAAGCAATGTAATTGCACTCAACATTACTCTTGTACTTGTTTCAGTCATTTGACTGTGGCCATGCTGGAGCACCGACTTTACTCGAGCAAATCGACCCCAGGACTTATTCTTTGTAAGCCTAGTACTTATTCTATCAGTCTCTTTAGCTGAACCGCTAAGTAATGGGGACGTAAACCCACCAGCATCGGCTGTCAAGTGATGCTGGGGGACAAACACAGACACACAAACACACACATATATATATACATATATATGACAGGCTTCTTTCAGTTTCTGTCTACCATATGAATATATGTAATCCCCTCACAAGGCTTTGATTGACTCGAAGCTATAGTAGAAGACACTTGCCCAAGGTGCCACACAGTGGGACTAAACTCGGAACCATGTGGTTGGTAAGCAAGCTACTTACCACACAGCTACTCCTGCAATGTTTGTCATAGGATTCATCTTGTCAACATACCCAGCTATGGCCTGCACTCATCTCTCAATTCTGGAATTGAAAGATTCTTATACTGTTGCTGCATGGGCCAATGGGGCTTTCTTTAATCACCCCATTTTATCAATTCTGGTGTACCCCAAGATTCAACAATGTCTCCCATGCCCTTCCTGTTGTACATAAGTAACCTACTTGCTTCCACATTTAACATCTCACACTTCTATACTGATGATCTTATGCTTCACATCCCTGTAGTCTTCCACTCACAGGGGTCATCTACATGTAACATAAACGGCTCAAGCTCTGTCAGTGAGATCCTTCTTCAATGGGGACTTGTGACATGACAACTATGTCTCTCAAAAACAATCTATATATAATAACACCCATCTCTACACAGATCAAGAGGGATTTGGAAGTACCTCCTTCCCTATGTTTTCCTGCAAACACTGACAGATGTTCAAGCTGAATGTCATCTGTACCATTGTAAGCATACTCAGTTGTCATAGATGTGGGTTCCCTCCCTACTGGATATGGTTTTTGTCAATAAGCTTGCATTTAGATTTTTTAGAGCTTGTGATCTAATTTGTGTCTTGTGCTGGTTCTATTTAAAATATATTCATATGATGTCCTTCCATCTTCTGTGTAGTTGCCTTAAAGTACTTGAAGAAATTGTTTATGAATTAAAGTAAAACAAAAACAGAAAAAAAAATTATATAAATAACTGAGAAGTCATTTCTATATAGAATTTTCTTTTTGAGCTCTTAATAGGGAGCTGACATGATATTCTGTTGAGGGGAAAATGACTATTATTACTGCTACAATAGATTCTGTTGTCCTCCAACTATTTCTTCTGACCAGTTAATTGGCTATCAAGCCTATGGTAATGAATTTAAAATATGGAATCCAATCTTGCAGAAACATTAATTTTCCAACAACTTCCTATTTAACAATGGAAGGTAACATAATTATTTCCATCAGCTGCAGAAATGGTTTTCTATTGTCCCTTTATGTAGGTATATATTAGTATTATATATTGCTCTCGTGTTTATCATAATTTAAAATCAATGTAGAGGGTTTCCAAATGGGTAGTATCACATATAAAAAGAAAGTTTTATACTCAAGCCATGAGTTAATTATTCTTGACTTCTTCCATGTAAGAGGAAGCATCCGACGGATTAAGTCTAATCTACAAATTAAGATTGTCTATCTGGAAAAGTTGTATGAAAAAAAATTAACAATCAAAAATATATTTTCAGCTCAGTATAAGACATGATAGCACAGGATTTTAAAAAGCCTATTATCATCTTTATAACAGTTTCAAATAGACAATGTATCTTTTATAAAGTCATGTAATAATAACTTATTCTTGAACAGTTACTGATCCTATACACAAACCAAATAGGTCTAACACAGAAGTATTGCTGACAAATCTTAATTGGTTATTGACCATACTCACAAAAATATTGTTCATCTGATTGGTGAGTCATTACATGATAAACTGCTATATTCCCTGAACTAGTGACCCCTCACTGCCATTTCCATTAGCACATTCACCCACACTTTGTGACTGTATACTCCATACAACTATACTCAAGAAATTTATTTACATAGGCACAAGCATTGCTGTGTGATAAGAAACTTGTCTCCCAACTGCATGGTTCCAGGTTCAGTTCCACTGCGTGGCACCTTCAGCAAGTGTCTTCCACTATAGCCTCGAGCTGATCAAAGCTTTGTGAGTGGGATTTCATGGACAGAAACTGAAAGAAGCTTGTCATATATGTATATATATGTGTGTGTGTGTGTGTGTGTGTGTGTGTGTGTGTGTGCATGCACGTGTCTTTGTGTCTATGTTTGTTCCCCCTCTCCATCACTGCTCAACAACTGGTGTTGATGGGTTTATATCCCTGTAATTTAGCAGTTCAGCAAAAGAGACCAATAGAATATGTACTAGGTTAAAAGAACCATAATCCCAGGGTCGATTTATTCAAATGAGGAAACCCTTCAAGGCAGTGCTCCAGCATGGCCACAGTCAAATGACTGAAACAAGTAAAAGAATTAAAGAATATCTTGTTCTTCATATCACGTTCTCTCTCTCACTCTCTCTCTCTCTCTCTCTCTCTCTATATATATATATATATGTCTTGCAAGTACTTGGTGACCCTGTTAATGCAGGTGCCACATGAAAAGCACTACGTCCACTCTGCTTAATGGTTGGTGTTAGGAAGGGCATCCAGCTGTAAAAATCTTGCCAAAACAGTCACAGAAGTCTGGTGCAGGCTTCTGCCTGGCTCTTGTGAAACCGTCCCACCCATACCAGTATGGCAGGCAGACATTAAATGATGATGATAAAAAAATATATATATATATATATATATATATATAGTTAAATGGTTGTTGGTTACAGCTGGTCAGAGAGTGACTGTTGGGTTCACACTTACAAAGTTTTCAGTGGTATAGGTCACTCATTGGACTCATCCTCATCTTCAGCATCCGTATTCCATGCTGGCATGGGTTGGATGGTTCCTCAAGATCCAACAGGTCAGAAGACTGCAACATACTCCAGAGTCTGCTTTGACGTGGTTCCTGTGGACGGATAACCTTCCACATTGGACTGGGTGCTTTTATTATTATTCTTTTGTTGTTTTGTGTCATCAGCATTAGTAAGGTTGCCATGCAGCTTGCAAAACTAAGATCTGCATCGGCTGAGAGGAGCTGCAGTAGAGAGAGAGAGAGAGAGAGAGATAGAGAGATTTATGTTAGGTGATAAAGGTATTAAGATAGTGATCAGAACTGACTTTTTGCAATGGAAGAGACACATTATACAGTGTTGGAGTAATTGATGTAAAACAGGAAAGAACAATAAAGATGGTGGTGACATGGTGTCAGGATATATCTAGGGAGTGTTGGGGGCAGGAGAAGAAGAACTGGAATGGAGGCTAGATAGGAAAAAGCTAGTATGTATGAAGAGGTTAAGAAGTGGGGTGAGGGGTGCTTATGATAAAAATGAGTTGGATTGAGGGCATTGAAGAGGATTAGAAATGCTGGAGGGATAATCGGTGATATATATGAGTTGAGATGTAGATGCTGATTGTTAGTAGAAATGGGTGAAGAGCAGCGGGATAGAGAGAAAGTGATGACACACAGGTAGATAGGTCGAAAAAGTGCGAGTGGCAAGAAAACTGGAGTGCATAGCAGAGAGTGAGAGATGTATAGTGATATGGGTAAACGAACAGGATGTGGTTCAGTGGAAAGGGAGAGGTAATTTGACAGCATGTAAGGGTGGCATGATCTATGTAAAATGTGAGTGAAGAATGACAATGTAAGGATGAATGATGGGAGGCAACTGAAGTGGTTATGAGTAATGAGAAAGATAACTGGTAACTCAGAAAGCTTAATGAAATATGTAGTTCTACTCTTAGTTGATTACAGTTGACAAGTGGTGGAGAGATCAGAGATAGAGAATGAGGGGGATGGTGGAATGATTAAATGAAGAAATTAGGGGAGTAATGGTGGAGGGAATTGCAGATATAGACATTTTGTTTTTGTAACTTCAGTTTCTTGCTGAGATTGCTGGGTCTTCTTGAGCACTCTTTATAACTTCTCTAAAGTCTGAGAAAACTAGGGTGTGATGGGATGGAGCAAAAATCAGTTCAGTTGTAAGTGTGTGTGCTGTGGAAGAGAATCCTAATGATTGTGGTACAGGTAACTGTTAGGAAAGGAATATAAAGTATATTGGAATGTTGTGAATAAAGTCAAAGAGAGTGAGATAGGTATGGAGGAGATGAACAAATAGAGAGAATGTTGGCAGGTGGAGAGAGAGAGAGAGAGAGAGTGGATAAGAAAAGAGAGAAGCTAATGAATTAACATAATTAAAACGGATAAGAGAAAAGTCATTAATGATTTTTATATTTATCAATCAGTTTTACATTTTTTAAAAAACATTATTGTTTAAAATTCAAAAGTGAATAAAAGTGAAAACCCAATGGGCTCTTAACTTTTTTCATGTTTTTGTTTTTTTAATTTACTTTCATATTTGCTTTTAAGTATCTTCACAGTAGTGTTTAAAAAAAAATATAATCAAACATTTTCCTATTTAATCCTAAGAAAGAAAATATAAGAAAAAATTTAAATAAGTTTTATTGTTTTTCATCTGCCTGCAATTTCCTACTCTTTCTGTATTTTAAATTATTTGTTAAAATAATGAACTAGAAAATACTTATTTAATTGGGCTGCAACTATAACACAGTTGCATTAACCTATATAATCATTGTGTTAAGATTATTACGATTTCAGCAGAAGGTTGGCTTCAGTTTTGACAAAAATTGTTCTTTTGATTACATTTCCTAGTTTGATATATTGCTTGTACATTGAAAAAGTTACCAACTACCATTGTCATATTTAAAAACTGTAACTTTTTGTTTGACTGATTTAAAATACCTGAGGAATGGAAAATTTATATCTGCACAATAAGAGCTGATTCACTAGAGGGTGTCTGGTAAGTTTAATAATCCAAAATGATCCCCAAATTTAGAATCCCCACCCCGACTGGCTCCTGTGCCAGTAGCACATAAAAAGCACCATCCGAACATGGCTGATGCCAGTGCTGCCTGACTGGCTCCCGTGCCGGTAGCATGTAAAGAGCATCCACTACACTCTCAGAGTGGTTGGCATTAGGAAGGGCATCCAGCTGAAGAAACACTGCCAGATCAGATTGGAGCCTCGTGCAGCTTCCTGGCTTGCCAGTCCCCAGTCAACCTGTCCAACCCATGCCAGCATGAAAAACGGACGTTAAACAACGACAATGACGATGATGATGATCTTTATCCCTCTACCGTAATTTACATGCATTTAATTAGTCTTCTTATACAGTAATCTCTGATCCATTTTACCTTTCAATTTTGATTCATTTGTTTGTGCATTTTACATCCATTTTCTCATCGAAGTATGGGTTAGATGAATGCATATTACTAAAAAAAATTGCTTCTATTGCCATTTGCCTTTCCTGTCATTAACTCTTTCCCTTTGTCACACGAGGGAATACTCATTCGACATGTCATTGGAAGTGCATAACTACAACCACATAATTTGTTCAAAGACAAATAATTCAGCTCAGTGCAGAATATAATCAGACACACACAAATACAAAGGGCTTTGTACACTCTCCATCTACCATATTCACTTATGAGGCATTGACTTACCTGAAGCTACAGAAGAACTCACTTGTTCCATGATTGAACCTGAAAGTACATTATTATGAAGCAGACATCTTAATTACAAACCCATGTCTGCTCTATTAAAGTTAAGTAATTTTTAATAAATGTTGCTTCAGGGTTTTCTTTACATTCATTTCTCCTATAAATAATCATTAGTCTTTAACATTTATGCTTCTAAATTCTTTCTTTTCTGTTCAGTCAAATAATTTGCCTTTACTATTACTTTCCAGGAAGATATTGATAATTTCTAAGAATTGTTTTCTTGGCCAACATCTATTAATAAAATTTAATTATACATATGCTAATTAAATAAGCTGATACAATACCATGTGCTCTTGGTCACAGAAACTATAGTTTTGATTTATAGATTTGTATTTAATTCAATCTAGACATTTATTATCTCACGGAAGTAGTTAATTAATAGTAACATAATAGTAACTTCATAATATAGTTCAACCAGAAGGAATTTCAATTTTTAGATGTTTTAATTATGAAAGCAGATGGCAAGATAGAAACAGATATCTACTGCAAACCCATGGATTCAGGGTAGTATCTTCTCTTCCCATCCTGTCATCTTAAACATACAAGAACAAACATTCCATTCAATATTGCAAAGAGAATTGGTACAATAACATCGAATTCTACAAAATGTGATCAAAGAATAGATGAATTGAAAAACATACTTATTCAAAGAGTAGTTCCTCTAACTCTAATGACAAATGAAAATAGAAAAGGATAAATATTCAAGATGTAAGGAAGTTAAGAAGTAAAACCAAGTAAAATGTCTTAGCAGATGCATTTACATTTAACCTTAGAAATGCAGAAATAGTTGATCATATTTATAAAAAACTCATCTAATGTAAATAAAGGTGAATAAAAGGAAAAAGTTCTAGAAAATCAACCAATCATCAAAAGCAAAAGGCAACCCAAGAAATTGAAAAATATGGTAACTAGGGCAAAAATCCAAAAGCAAACAAGTTTGCAACTTCACTATTATAAAATGCAAAAGACCAAATACTACATGCCTATATATAGATAGATAGATAGATAGACAGACAGATAGGCAGGCAGGCAGACAGACAGACAGACAGACAACTTTCTTTATTGGCCACACAGGGCTGAACACAGCAAAGACAAATTCAAATGTAGAGCTTTTCTTTTCGAAAATGAAAAAGAAAAAGGGAAAAAAAAAAGAGAAAAAAGAAGTAAAATCCCGACCCCTTTTGATTGGAATTTTACTTATTTTTCTCTTTTTTCCCTTTTTCATTTTCAAATAGAAAAGCTCTACATTTGTATTTGTCCCCTCTGGTGTTGGTTTGTTTACAGCCCTGTAACTAAGTGGTTCAGCAAAACATACCGAGGGTTTAAGTACTAGGCTTAAAAAAATAATAAGTATTGGGGTCAATTTGTTCAATTAAAATTCCTCAAAGGGATGCCCCAGCATGGCCACAGTCTACGGATCGAAAGATGTAAAAGATAATATATGTGTGTGTGTGTATTTGGAGAGAGATCAGCAGTAGCATCCTTTAATGTTCATTTTCCGTGCTAGCATGAGCTTGATAGGATCCAAGTTGTGTGTGTGTGTGTGTGTGTGTATGTGTGTGTTTAATGTTTGTGCTATATATAACTGTTTCTATATCTGTTGTATTTTATGCATACTCGGTGCATATGACTATACACATTGTTTGTGACATAGATGCAACTCTTGTAGACAACATCCTTACTTACTCTTCTATATTTTCTGTTTTTGGCTTGTATTTGTTTATATGGTTTTGTATTGTGTGCGTATGTATTTGAGTTTGTCTACACATCCATGAATGTTTACATAACATTTGATCTTATATGTTGTGTATAGTTTGTGCAAATACTATACATAGGCACAGGAGTAGCTGTGTGGTACATAGCTTGCTTACCAACCACATGGTTCCGGGTTCAGTCCTACTACGTGGCACCTTGGGCCAGTGCCTTCTACTATAGCCTCTGGTCAATCAAAGACTTGTGAGTGGATTTAGTAGATGGAAACTGAAACAAGCTCATCGTATATATGTGTGTGTGTGTGTCTCCCAACATCGCTTGACAACCGATGCTGGTGTGTTTACATTCCCATAACTTAGCGGTTCGGCAAAAGAGACTGATAGAATAAGTACTAGACTTACAAAGAATAAGTCCTGGGGTCGATTTGCTCGACTAAAAGGCGGTGCTCCAGCATGGCCACAGTCAAAATGACTGAAACAAATAAAGGAATACTGTTTACACCCCAATTATATTTGTTTAGGGGTCTATTTTTATTATTTGAACTCTCCCATTGTTAATTCATTCCCTTTCCTTTCCCTCTCTCTCCCATTTGTGTTTATGTGTAAGCCTGTCTTATTTGTTCATGTCCTTTTAACTCTGCTGTCTCTCTTATCTGTTCACCCAATTGACCTGACCCTCACCAGCTACCTCCCATTCCAACTGATCTGCCTCTCCCTACCACCCACCACCCAAACATTTCTTCCTCTCATGTTATCCACTTCCTATCCTTACTACTCCTACTACTTCCCACACTATTCCCCCTTTTCCCCCACCCTCTCCTATTTCTTCAACCTCTCCACCCATGACTCACTCTTCATTTCTCTTTCTATTTCACAATTTCACTTTTACAATCCTGAAGTTAAAGTCCCTCTATTATCTCTCACCCTTATAAAGAACAAGCATTACATAAGTTGGGATTTTCTCTCTTCACAACAAACCATCTCACTGATGTTTTCTTTTATAAACCTTTTCTGGCCAATGTAGAATACTGCCAGTTTCCTGAGACTCCAGATATTGTCAACATCTTTAACCCTTTTGTTACCATATTTCTGTTGAGATGCTCTGTGTTTCTTTCAATTAATTTTAAATATAACAAAGAATTTAGTAAAATAACTTAGTTATCATTCACCTAGTGTTAGGAACATAAATTGTGACTAAGGCTTGGTAGAAGATTTTAATTTAAAACTTTTGAAAACAAGATATTTGTACTCAGACCCAGTGGTGGTTTCAGCTGGGTTGGTATCAAAAGGGTTAAATTAATCACTTGTTAACCCTTTTGTTACCATATTTCTGTTGAGATGCTCTGTTTCTTTTAATTACTTTAAATATAACAAGGAATTTAGTAAAATAACTGAGTTATCATTAAGCTAGTGTTAGGAATATAAATTGTGACTAAGGTTTGGTGGAAGATTTTAATTCAAAACTTATGAAAGCAAGACATTTGTACTCAGAGCCAGAGGCAGTTTCAGCCGGGTTGGTTACAAAAGGGTTAAATCTGTACCAACAACTCCCTATTTTCTACCAGTCATTTTCAGATTACTCAGTGGTTATCAGCCATTTTTTACTTATGGACCCCTTGGGTGGAACCTCATAGTCATCTGAGGCTTTAAAAAAAATCCTTTTGTTGGAAATTGTATTTAGAAAAGATTAAGATAGGTGCAGGAGTGGCTGTGTGGTAAGAAGCTTGTTTCTCAACCACATGGTTCCGGGTTCAGTCCCACTGTGTGGCATCTTGGGTAAATATCTTCTACTATAGCCTCAGGCTGAACAAAGCCTTGTGAGTGGATTTGGCAGAAGAAAACTGAAAGAAGCCCATCGTGTGTGTGTGTGTGTGTGTGTGCCTCCACTATTGTTTGACTGATAGAATAAGTATCAGGCTTACAAAGAATGAATCCTGGGATCAATTTGTTCAACTGAAGGCTGTGCTCCAGCATGGCCACAAATGGCTGAAACAAATAAAAGAGTATTATCTGGTGTATTGTAGAAGGATAAGTAGTTTAATAAAAAAAATCTTGTATGAACTTCCAAGCACCATATAAACCCTAGTTGAGGACCACTGACTCATAAATAATGAAATAGGAGTGGCTGTGTGGTAAGTAGCTTGCTTACCAACCACATGGTTCCAGGTTCATTCCCACTGTGTGGCACCTTGGGCAAGTGTCTTCTACTATAGCCTTGGGTCGACCAAAGCCTTGTGAGTGGATTTGGTAGACGGAAACTGAAAGAAGCCTGTCGTATATATGTATATATATATATGTATGTGTGTCTGTGTTTGTCCCCCCAACATCACTTGACAACCGATGCTGGTGTGTTTATGTCCCTGTAACTTAGCGGTTCGGCAAAAGAGACCGATACAGTAAGTACTAGGCTTACAAAGAATGTGTCCTGGGGTCGATTTGCTGGACTAAAGGCGGTGCTCCAGCATGGCCGCAGCCAAATGGCTGAAACAAGTAAAAGAGTAAAAGAGTATTGTTAGAGGAGTTTCTACTCAAAGGCCCAAGGTGCTTGAACAGTTATAATATTAAGGGATGAGGTATTTGAATGGATAAGGGGGTGGAGGTTTTGAGTAGACAAGAGATTAAAGAGAGGGGTGTTGAATGGATGAAGTACTAATACTGGGCTGGTTAAATGGATAGCATATTAAGGAGTACAGTTCATCATCATCATCATAACCGTTTAACGTCTGTTTTCCATGCTGGCATGGGTTGGACGGACTGAAAGGTATTCAGTTTTCTGCTCAAAAGTTGTGGAATCATATCCTTAATGAAGATTTTGTTAGATTTGGAGGTAAAACATTTTATTCTTTATAGCCTTGTTCACCTATCTTTTGGTAATTATCAACCAAGCTATCCACGGAAATTTTACTTGGGATAGAACATCTGAAAATTGAAGCTAACCACAGCTTTGACTAACCCCTGGAAGTGTTTATATTTTCACTTCAGCTTTTACCAATTTACATAAATTGCACAATGAAAGCAGCTAAATCTTCCTCAACAATTTTCGCAATATATTTATTTAGTATTCATAGTACTTACAATAATGACACATATTTTAAGTTCATAGTCTTGGGATAAGAGTGTGTATATGGTTAACCATTCAAATGAAATTTTTTCTTGGAAAAACTATCTTTATATTATATATCAATTGAAGCAGAGCTGATCAAGAGCACACAATATTAAACACAGGTATAATATTGATTTCAGATTTTGGTACAAGGCCAGCAACGTCAGGTAGGGGGCGTAAATCGATTATATTGATACCAGTGCTCAACTGGTATTTATTTTATTGATCCTAGAAGGATGAAAAGCAAAGTCAACCTTGGCAGAATTTGAACTCGGAACAAAAAGACAGATGAAATGTCACCTAGCATTTTACCCAACATGCTAATGATCTGCCAGCTTACCACCCTTAACACAGATATATATTGACCCTGGGGTTGTATAAAACTGCTGCACTGTGATCTAATTCTAGCATTTTTGCTTGAGACATTTCAACTCATAACCTCTGTGCCTGTTCCCAAATATTCTTCTGTGAATAGCAGAAACAGGAGTAAACAAAACACCTTGTGCTTTTTTTTTTATTACATCCCCAGACCTGCCAAGCCAAGTGAGACCATAATCCAAGGCCTCTGCCAGGGGTGTAGCCAGCCCACCTTTCCTTCATTGGACACTAAACCCCGCTTGCGAAGACCTGTTCAGGCAAGTGAAATCAAAATCAAACTAAATTCAACGACTGGCACCCATGCCAACGTCTCCTTCATTGGACACTAAACTCAGCTTGCGAAGACCTGTTGGGGCAAGTGAAAGTGAATTCATGATGGCACTTCTACCTGTGGAGCGCTAAGAGCACCATCCGAGCGTGATCGTTGCCAGAGCAGCTGTCTGGCTTCCGTGCCAGTGGCACGTAAATAGCACCATTTGAGTGTGATTGTTACCAGCGTGCCTTCCTGGCACTTGTGCCGGTGGCATGTGAAAAGACATTCGAGTGAGGTCATTGCCAGTGTCACTGTACTGGCTCCTGTGCAGGTGGCATGTAAAATACACCATTTTGAGCATGGCCTTTGCCAGTACCCTGACTGGCCTTCGTGCCGGTGACATGTAAAAAGCACCCACTACACTCTCGGAGTGGTTGGTGTCAGGGAGGGCATCCACCTGTAGAAACTCTGCCAAATCAGATTGGTGACTGGTGTAGCCGTCTGGTTCGCTAGTCCTCAGTCAAATCGTCCAACCCATGCTAGCATGGAAAGCGGACGTTAAATGATGATGATGATGATCCCTAAGATCCTGAGCTTTCAATTCTGCCCAAGTTGACTGCTTTTCAATCTTCTGAGATTCATAAAATAAGTAGAGGTGAAATACTGGGTTGATATAATCAAATATATCCATTAAGGTAGCAATAGAATTATTAGTCATTCATGATAACATCATTGGGAATTAAGCTGGATTACAAACACAGTATTGTGTGTATGTGTGTATACACACATACAGAATGGAATGAAAGAGTGGAATCCTTGTTAATTCTCAAAGATTGAGGGGAATGAATTATTATTATTATTATTATTATCATTATTATTATTTAGCTTAAAGATAATGGTGGTAATATGATAAGAATGAAGTGAATGACTTGCAGTGAAGTGAGTTCAAACCTCTCCAGGTCAACATTTTGTTTCACCCCTCTAGGGCTGATAAAATACATAACCAGTTTTGCATTATGTTCAAGTTAATTGACTATATCATTTTACCTGGAAATCTGTGAATTGTATGTACTAAGTGGGAAATCATTATACTTGCAAAAATAAATCTGTGTATCTTAATTAGCTTTTGGTTAGTTAATTAAATAAACTTAAATGTTATTGTCTGATGCTTTTTTTAAAAAAATTCCTCATTAATATATACATAATTAATTTCTACACTTCTAACAATACATATGCACAATATACACACATATATATATATGCATGTATACAGAATATTTTTTATCTGTACTTGTATGTGTAACAAGATATTTGATTCTATTCCACCTCCCAATACATAATTACTTCCACATATTGCTGGAATTAACTTTAGGAAACAGATTTCCCTTTGCTATTTTAAATTTTATATTTCTGCTCTGGCTGTTTATTGAAAGTAGAAGTAACATAACATTATTTCTCCTTTTAATTTAATCCTTTCTTTTTTTATTGATTTTTGTAACTTTTTGAAATAGAGCTAAAAGGTTTCTTAGTTAGAAAGGAAAGAAAAAAAATTCTAACAGTTTAGATTGAGAAGAATGCTATAAAACCATCACACAGCTGGTTTTTCTAATGCTACTGCTGCTTCTCTCAACTTAATGAACATCACAGGAAAATTCAGCCTATGTAAATGAGACACACGGATAAGCATTGCAACAGCAGTTCTACGGGATATAACTATAAAGTGAATAGAAATAATTATATTGTCCCTGTAACAGGTCTTGTTTATAAACGGCCTTGTTTTACCATGTGCAATAATTATTAATCTATCCACATCTTGTAAGTTTCCTGATTTCATTAGGATTCTTTTTTACTCAACCAAACATTAGAAAATATGCAGAAAATAGAATTTAAACTAAAGAAAGGTATGTGGAAATAATTGAATTTATTTTTATTAGCCTAAATTATAGGTGATAGCTGTATATTATTCAAACTGCTTCACTGAATTGGTATTATTTTATTGTGAATGAATTAATTTATTTGAAATATATTTATATATATTCTTTTTTTTTGTTTTGCTTCTGTTCACTAAAGCTTGCTAAAGTACTCAACCTTTTCAAGTGAAACTATATAAATTTTATGTAGCATATTAATGTTTGTATTTGTGAAAATTTGTATTCTATTAATTAAGATATTTATTAATTTCCTTGACAAAGACATTCTTTTCTTAATAATCCTTTTGAAGTAGTTGATATTCTTCCTTGTAAATAAATGAAACTGATTAAAACTTGTGAGTGTTCAAAGCCTATACGATTTTATTTTTATAGAAGTTTGGGAGTTCAAATACCCATATTCTTGGAAAGTTTAAGTCAAATTGTTTAATACTTAATTGGAATTACCCTGTATTAATTTGAATTATTCTATTTTCATCTAATTTAAACACTTAATTTTTCACAATTAAAATACAAAATTTAATTAAAATTAATATGTTCACAAATCCATTGTTTAAGTGAAACTTCATTCCACATCACACACACACACACGAACACACACATGCATTGCTATTCAGTGTGAAATGTGAGTGATTGTCAGTGATCAATCTTCAAATTATTTTAAATATCTGCAGTCTCTAAGGACTGGGGTGGTCAGTGACAGCTATTTGAGGGCAATTTGCACCACATCTCAATAATTTTCTTTTACCCTAGCTCTGGATTGTAAAGACAAAGTGTGTGGCCAAGCTGTAGCCACAAAGGATTTGTCAGAGTAACCATATCTATTTGGGGATTTCCTTCAGCATGGTTGAAATGTACTTTGATATATGTATAGCTATATGCCCACAGGCATATAGTGTAATGGTTAAGGGCATGGGCTACTAACCCCAAGATTGCCAGTTCAATTTCAGGCGGTGCTTTGAATACTCTTTACTCTCTTTTACTCTTTTACTTGTTTCAGTCATTTGACTGTGGCCATGCTGGAGCGCTGCCTTTAGTTGAGCAAATCGACTCCAAGACTTATCCTTTGGAAGCCTAGTACTTATTCTATCGGGCTCTTTTGCCGAACCGCTAAGTTACGGGGATGTAAACACACCAGCATCGGTTGTCAAGCGATGTTGGGGGGACAAACACAGACACACAAACATATACACGCACATACATATATATATAACACGGGCTTCTTTCAGTTTCCGTCTACCAAATCCACTCACAAG
>NC_068981.1:188882655-188887859 GCF_001194135.2 Octopus bimaculoides
TACACGCACATACATATATATATAACACGGGCTTCTTTCAGTTTCCGTCTACCAAATCCACTCACAAGGCTTTGGTCGGCCCGAGGCTATAGTAGAAGACACTTGCCCAAGGTGTCACGCAGTGGGAATGAACCTGGAACCATGTGGTTGGTCAGCAAGCTACTTACCACACAGCCACTCCTGCACCTATAGCGATAATTATAATGATAATAATAACATCAGCAGAAAATACCTTAGGAATGAGAACCCAGGGTTGGGTTCAAAATTCTACCAGGACACCTGATGAAGGCTGGAGAGTAAATCAACCAAAACGTTATGGTGACAGTAAACAAGATGAGGACACATATCTGTCCAATGTGAATAATGTAAATAATGTATGTTGAGCTGTATTGTTTATGTTGTAAATGATGAATATCTTAAAAATCATTTACTTTTTCTCCACAAAATTTAAACAAGATTTCATGCATCACAACCCAAAACATTTTTTTCCAAAATAAAAGACTTTGACACAAAATATACAATCAGTTTATCTATCTGATTATTATAAATCACATCAATGTTCTATAATTGCCCCAGATCACTTTAGCAAAATTCTTGTACACTATTAAAAGAAATTTATAACAACCTGTTGAACCTAGTAAATATAAGTTACACAGAATTTGTTGTGGTTTTAATCTACACTCTATTTAAAATCCGTATATATCTATTTAAGCTCTGAGTTTTCTATTGTAAACACATGTATTCTGTTGTATAAAGTCAACTGAATTCAAACAAAACTTGTAAAAATTGCATTGATCTGGCATGTTTTGATAAGGGTTAGAACTTAATCCTCTAAATTCCTAGAGTAAACTAAGGCCAAATGAAATACAGACTTTCTTCTTGTCATGTTACATGTCACACTTTCTATCAGGGATAACAACATGTAAAACATGTTCTCAGGCCAGAGAATCTTACTGACACGTTTTAGATATTGAGTTTTCTAAATCCAACTGGATCAAGATTACTCAACAACAGTCTTTATCTTATCTTATGCTGGTCTACATTAGTAGTGTTTATAAATTTATCTCAATGTAGATACCTGTTCCTGGATTTCTATGACAATGCATTTAATTCATAAGACATTTGATATTGTCAAATGTATGATGATGATGATGATGATGATGATGATGATGATACATGTAATGTCTCAGTTTCCTTTTATTTAGTAAGAAAAAAAAAACATTTTTCTTTGGTTTACCCATTGATCTTCATGAAGTGATGAAATAAAATAACAATCAGGCCTTAATTTTTATGTGCATACAAGTGTGTTCATGCCAACCCATATATGTGTGTTCATAGCTGTGCATACTAGAGTGTTGTTTGAATGTAGATAAAAGAGTGGAGAAAATTAATATGCTTTAGAATGTTTCTCTTGTTTTAAGGTGCAATTCAGTGCAAGTATTCATTTGATAGGAAAAATATACATTTAATATATATATTCTACATTGAAGTTTTTAATTTTCTCAATGGCATCAGGTACAAACTTTAGATGCACAATACAGAGTTCAACCAGAGCACAATCATGTTTATCTTATATATATATATATATATATATATATATACACACACACATATAAATGCATTATATATATATATATATATATATATATATATATATATATAAATGCATTAATGTAAATAATTGTTTAATGTACCATGAATCAATAAGACCTCACTTTTCCTTATTTCAAAATAAAAAAAGCATTTTTGTAAGCACCCACAAATGTTTATAGAGTTCAGGAGTTTTATGTAATTATTCAAATAGATAATTTACTATTTAAAATATTATCATTTCACTTTAATTACTGGTTGTAATTACTTATGATAATAATTCAGTATATTTTAATAATAAAATTGTACATGAATTTCAATAAGAACTTAGTAATGAGCTTTTGAATAATAATAGTATACTCTTTTGCTAGTTCCAGTTGATTGGCTCTGTCCATCTTGGGTACCACAGGCAGAAAGATTACAATTTGTTTTTAATTATTTCCTTATAAAAAAAACAGAGATATCTTTAGATAGATATAAATTATTTCAGCTCTGACTAGTCTGTCAGCCTACCCAAGGCGAAAGTATATCCAATTATAAAATATTCTATCTAGTGACCCATTCTTAAATTGCTTTCCTAAAATCTTACTGTCTGGTTCACATTCTTTCTCTCAAGCTCATGACTATCTCTTATTTCATCTTAATTTAGCTTTATCTAATATGAAATTGACGTCATTTTAAACATTAGCACACAAAATTAATTAAACAGTTATTGAACTTTAGATATCTAAATGATCACTTGCCAGGCAATGGCTACGTTATTTGAGTGCTGTGGGCCTATTTCACTTTGCTTTCTAAAACGGTGAATATAATGTCCAATAAAATTTACATGAAAATCTTAGAGTTAATCCATAATTTCAATATCTAAATTTAACATACAACTAAAACATTACAGTATTTTGTTTTATGCCAGGAAACACTTTAATAACAAAAATATTTCCATTTCAACTTTCAAATGTTCTGACAAATAAGATGCTTTTAGATTTTCAGTTTTGATCTTGGAAAAAAAACCTATTTATATCTTTTATCTTTTACTTGTTCCACTCATGAGACTGAGGTCATGCTGGGGCACCGCCTTGAAGAATTTTTAGTCAAATGAATCAACCCCAGTACTTATTTTCTTTTCAGCCTGATACTTATTTTATCAGTCCCTTTGGCCAAACTACTAAGTTACGGGGGATACAAACACACCAACACTAGTTTTCAGGCAGTGGTGGGGGAACAAACACAAACACACACATCTTAATATTTTGCTTTGGCATAGTGAGACTAATAACCTGGTGTAGAACTCAATATATATGTATGGTTCCACTTCCATATCCATCAACGTAAACTTTCTCACTCATAACACCAGTATCTTCTGGAAATGTAACTTTCCCAAATAATGTGCACTTCATATTCAAGGCTCTGATGAAGCTATAGATGATACCCTGGTACTCAATTAGACTCCACCACATCTTATAGCAAAAACAGCTGTAAACAAATGAAGTTCATTGCATAACATTTGATTTTTCCAGTGCCATCTCCTTGTTTTATATATATATATATATATATATATATATATATATATATATATATATATATATATGTATATATATAACAGGCTTCTTTCAATTTCTATCTACCATATCCACTTACAAGGCTTTGGTTGATCTGAGGC
Organism: Octopus bimaculoides; assembly: GCF_001194135.2. Classification (NCBI taxonomy): domain Eukaryota; kingdom Metazoa; phylum Mollusca; class Cephalopoda; order Octopoda; family Octopodidae; genus Octopus; species Octopus bimaculoides. Next base: position 188,885,906 of record NC_068981.1, read on the forward strand.
TATAGTAAGAGACACTCACCCAATCCAAAGTGCTATGCAGTGGGACTGAACCCAGAACCATATGGTTGGGAAGCAAAGTTCTTACCACAACAGCCTCACCTGTATCTAATATTTGATATTTTATTCATGTACCTTTTAAAATCAAAATGAAACACATTACATTATAAATGACATTGACTACTGACATTTTCTATGTGAAATGACAAGACATTACAAACATGTGTAAGAGTTAGGATTTGAACCATGTATGCATTGCTTGGTGAGCAACGTTATTGATTTCACTACTGAGCACTTATTTCTTTCTTAAATTAAATACTTTTATTCCCTTAAAATAATTGCTTATTTACTTATCAGCTCTGTCATGTGACTTTTAGAGGACCCCTGCAACTTTTTGTTTCGAGGCCCCCACCCCTTCAATCAAAATTCATTATCTATGCACCTTTCATTCATAGCTATATTTTACTTTATTCTATCTGAAGTTCAATATTTCACGTTATCCTAAAGAACATCCTTAAAAATACAACAACAAATTAGATTTATTTCGGTCTATAACAAATTTCAACAAGTAAAACTACCAGATATGAATAAAAGAGAACTTTTATAATAATCCAGGCAACTTTCGCGAAATCATCGATCAGTTCAGAATAATCAAACTGAGAGCTAAGTTCGTGTTCAATAGATATCATAGACAATCCACAGAATCTGGTACACGTTTGTGGTACAATGCAATATTTTTACTAGAAGTTTTGCAAGTACAATGTCTAAACATTTTATTTCTTGAAATTTTAGGTTAATATAGCTTAATTCTTGTTCAACATTTTAACCAAAGTAAATAGATGACTCATCTATGTACTTTGATTTTAACATGGGGACCCTCAACTGCAGAGTCCCCCTGTGACTGCAGGGGTTTCAGGGGCTTAGTGATGGCCCAGCTTATCATGGTATGACAGATTATACACTATCTATAAAGAATAATACCTATAACTATGTCTACTATAATAAAGCGTTTGGGTTGCATGAATTGCTCTTTTCCCTTTCAGATTATTGCTTTAAAATGTTAAGAAAATATTTTACATTGAAAAATTTATTTAGTTTCATTCATAGGGTTATGGACACCAAATTGAAGCAAGGCACTTCAGTGTCTGTTGGATGCAAATGTGTTTGTGTGTATGTGTGTGTATATATATATATGCATACATACATGCACTACATACTTGTGTCTAACACACACACACACACACAAATATATATATATATAGAGAGAGAGAGAGAAAGAGATACTTGTGTCCAACATATCATCATTATCACCATTATTTAACGTCCATCTCCAGTTGGAGTTTGACATAGATCCAATGTGCACAAGGTCTGCATTGTGCTCCTGTATCCGCTTTGCCATGGCTTCTATGGCTGGATGTCCTTCCTAATACCAACCACTTCACAGTATGTACTGGGTACTTTTTTTTTATAACACTGGTGCTATTAAGGTCACCGTGTAACTCACAAATTAACAGACCCAGGGAGAGAGAGAGAGAGAGAGAGAGAGAGTGGTGCTCAATTTGGGAGGTGACAGGAATGCTAGTGGTAGTGTAGAAATGTTGACAGTAGGGAAACGAGAGATATGATGTGTTTGGGCAGGTTGCAAGAGCAGAGCTGAGAGATAAATGGGTTTAATGCATGAGGAGAGATAATTTGGTCATCAAGGAAGAAGGAAATGGCCATTGTAACATGTGGGTGTGAAGAACAATATTAATAGATGAAGAATGGCTAACAAGCCTGATGGTTCTGGGTAGCAAGATAGGAAAGTGGTATTTGGATGTGGGGGAAGAGCTGTAATCGATGATTGGTGTTGGGGTGGAGGGCAACATAAGTTGAGGACTGATTGATTGAGGTGCTCATATATGTATGTATATATATATATATATATATATATATATATATATATATATATATATAT
>NC_068981.1:188887929-188890085 GCF_001194135.2 Octopus bimaculoides
TATATATATATATATATATATATATATATATATATATATATATATATACACACACACACACACACACACACATATGTATTTACGTATATATATGGACTTACAAATATATTTATAGCCTATCCTGCTACATTAACTGTCCAATTATATTGTAAAGATTAAAATAGCACATTTAAGAAATATCAGAAAAATAGATTTAAGCATCTAATTGAGAGGCCGGGAGTGGCATGTGGTGTGTTGTGTAATTGGCAATGTGGTCACCCACCAAGTAACAGGTGCAGGGTTTGATCCTTCTCAACCTTAAATTGGTGCTTGTAATGTCTGAAATCATTAAAATTATATCACACACATCTTTTTTAAAAGATGCTGTGTATATAATAATAAAACTAATGTTTCCTTTTGTGGAAACAGCATAGTTGAATGGTTAAGGAGTCTGCTTCACAGTTGCAAGGGCTCCACAGGGCATTTTTTTTTTCTATCTCCGAAAGTGAACCCAAGCTTTGGGAATGAAATGAAGGAGCTGGAAACTAAGGAATTCCATTGGATGAATTTTAAATGTAATTCAAAGACTCAGTCATGTCCCACACTGTCACACTGATTATGCCTGAGAACAAAATAAGATTTGCATATGTTTAAGGAATACTCAACCAGTTAATTTATCAAGGATGTAATTCAATAAACCAAACATGGTATACTCATTATTTAAATTGAGGGAAATTCATTGTTTTTTTTTTTTGATATTTCCTTTATTTAACAAATAGCAGCTTCAAGACTTCAAAATCTACAGAAGAAAGCCATCATCATTTTTATTTATTAAAGAACTAACGGATCAATCAAATAATTCTTTGTGTGTTTTACATCTCATGTTTTGGATATATATTGTCAACTATATGAAAACTATAACTTCGTAAATAAACGCACACAATGACATTTGTAAAAGATAATTAACTTTTCCAAGATTGCAATGAAAATGCTAAAGATAATTCTCAATGAAAGCTTTGGTAAAAGATTATTATTATCGTTAGTGTCAGCCTGATAGATCATGAAAAATAAGAAAAATGAATATCTTAAGTTTAGTTCTTATAAAAAAAAAAAATAATAATCAATGGCTACAAGTAAGATTCTAAAAATATAACATTTAGAGCACAATATAAGGATTATTATGTGATTAGAGATGAACATAAGTGTTTGTACTATTAAATTCACAAAATATAGCATCTTCAGAAAATAAATATCAAAATATATTGCCATATTACTAAAAAAAAAATAATAATTTTATGGCAGTAGACAGTAAAGAGCAGCAATAATTTCAACTGAAGAAAATTTTGAAACTTTTTAAACTAAGCACAAAATGAAAATTGGTTACAACTTTATAAAACTTGTGTGGTAAGTAGCTTGCTTACGAACCACATGGTTCTGGGTTCAGTCCCACTGCGTGGCACCTTGGGCAAGTGTCTTCTACTATAGCCTCTGGCCGACCAAAGCCTTCTGAGTGGATTTGGTAGACGGAAACTGAAAGAAGCCCGTCGTATATATATATATATATATATATATATATGTTTGTGTGTCCGTGTTTGTCCCCCCAAACATCGCTTGACAACCGATGCTGGTGTGTTTACATCCCCGTAACTTAGCAGTTTGGCAAAAGAGACCGATAGAATAAGTACTACGCTTACAAAGAATAAATCCTGGGATTGATTTGCTTGACTAAAGGCGGTGCTCCAGCATGGCCACAGTCAAATGACTGAAACAAGTAAAAGAGTAAAAAGAGAGTCTCAGTCTTACAAGAATACCATATTTTCTCATCATGATCATCACCATCATTTAACATCTGTTTTCTATGCTAGCATGGGTTGGATAATTTGACCAGAGTTGTCATCAGGTTCCATAGTCTGTTTTGGCTTGGTTTCTACAGCTGGATGCCCTTCCTAATGCCAACCACTTTACTGAGTACATTGGGTGCTTTTTACATGGCACCATCACCAGTGCTTTTTACATGGAGCCAGCAACAGTGCTTTTTACACGGCAGCTGCACAAGCAAATTAGACCCTTCCCTTCAAATTTCAGCAGTGCATATACAGAAAATAGCTTTTAGTGCATATACAGAAAATAGCTTTTAGTGCATATACAGAAAATAGCTTTTAGTGCATTGACACTTT